>NW_010317505.1:13364-15212 GCF_000700745.2 Antrostomus carolinensis
GGAATGACCGTCTTCTCCCCAGCTGGGGTTGTACCAAAAATTTGTGAGGATGATTAGACCAGAATCTTCCCAAATGAATCAAACATTTTGAAACTGAATTTACAAATTACAGGGCTTGTTTAAAATCCTTGAGACAATTAGGTACTCTGGGACTAACTGGTTGTAGAAAAGGCAGGACCCCAGGGCTGAAGTTCCAGCTGGTGGTCACAGCCTTCAGGAGCAGTGGCAGGACAGCCTATGCCCAGCAGCAGTTTCTGTGCTCCATGGAGCTAATCCACACCATTAAACTGCAATGACAACTTGCAGAAAGCAATCTTGCAAGAAATCACTGATCAAGTGAAGGGCAGCAAAAGCTTACACTAACACTTAAAAAAAAAAAAAATCAAACAAAAAACCTCAAAAACCAAAACAACCAACCAAAAAATCACCAACCAAAATCCCCCCACCAAAACCCATTCCTGTTAAGACAGAAAACTGTTTATAACAAAGAAATTAATGAAGCAGGTCTACACTGATCAGCAGAAAGTACTGATCATTTCTCACATATGCATTTCCCATGTAGCCAAGTCAAAGGGCCACAATGCAACTTAACCTACATACTTACAATTCTGTCAAAACACATCTTGGACTGATGACAGCAGGACTAACTCAGGTGCATCATACATGGGGAATATGGATGAAGTAAAGAAGTTGCATAAAATTTATTTTTCCACCTTGTTTTACAACATTCCCTTTTAAGTTCTTACACATCTGTAACATGTAACTCCACAGAACAATAAATAACTGGCATTCATATTTCTCTTGAATCAAGAGTATTTACACGTTGTTTAACTAGATGACAGGTACAAAACAACAGCATCACAGTAAATATCATTTTGACACCAGAATCCATTTCCCCAATTAAAAATTAAATTAAATTAACATTTAATTTTTAACAATTTTAACAATTAAAAATATTCTCAAAGGCATATAAGTAGACAAGTTGTAGTAGGCAGTAGTAATGGACCATATTGGCAAAGCTGTAGAACCCAGTATTTCATGCAAATCAAAGAGTTTATTCATTATGAAATAGCTAATAATAATTTTAAAAAATTAAACAGCCCATCCAGCTCACACTGAAGATTTTAGTGGGCACTGGACTGGCTCCAGTAACTGTGGAGATGAGTCAAAGCCCATCGAACAGTTGTGTGCAAAGAACTGGTGATGGTGAGCTGCATGCAATGGCTGTTCCACATCTTGTTTAGAGCACTGCTTGTGCAAACTAAGGAGTTATGATGCCTCAGATGGTGCAGCAGCTCTCTGCCAAAGATAAAGCCAAAAGACAAGCTTTGGGGATTCACACATCTAACCCTCTGGGGCTCCCTGACAGACAGCCCAACTATAGCAAAATTTCCCTCAGCAGTTGCAGAGGACGAGAGAGTTTGTTGCAGCATTTAATTGTGATAGTTCAGACCACAGAAAAACAACGCCTTTGGTGCTGCTCAGTTTGGTCCAGCTGCAGCTGTCGCTCTCAGCACGCAGTTCTCAACACTGAGGGGACACCAGGGATGTCACTCATCACTCCCCAGCTCAGTTCTGATAAGATCCTGCACAGATTGAAGCTGCTGCTGTTGAATAAAGAATGTTGCATTGCAATTGCACTATGAGCTCAGCAAACCAAATGTTTGCAAAGATAAATAACAACAAGCGCTATGGAGGAAACAAATATAAGGTTAAATAAGAATAAAAAAAAAAGATGGTTTCGACACATCTGGAATTACTGCAGAGATGCAAGAAGAGAACAGTGCATGTCACAAAACCTCCACGTTAACTAACCAGCACAGCAGCACGGCACAGAGCGTTGGCTTC
>NW_010317505.1:15245-72411 GCF_000700745.2 Antrostomus carolinensis
TGCGAGACATGCGCCGCTACCCGACAGCATCGCTTGGAGCAGAGTCCCAAAGCACACAAGTTACATGAACTGCTACAGTACATAAACCAGAATAAAAAAAAAAAGGAACAGGAAGAACATTAAGAAAGGCTACAAACAAGATACTACATAGAAGAAGAAAACAATGCTTCACGCCCAATAAGCACAAATTATGAGCATACTAGAGGGAAAAGTTAAATTAAATTTCCAGCAGAGAATCCATTTATTCAAATGTACAGTAAGTATGAACATATGTATTAAATTTTGATTTTAAAAACATTTTTTGAATTACTTAAGAGAAATAGATTGCAGACATAAAGTGCTAAACTTAAAAAATACAACAATCATTCCTCTTTCCTGCTGTTTGTTAGATGGCAGATTTAATTTTCTGATTGCTTTAAAAAAAATGCAGTGTATTTCCAGGCAGAAATTACTTCCTGGATTTACAACCTTGTGCAAAAAAAAAAATAGCTGCAAAGGAATATAATTTGCACCCCAAAACACAGCTATGGATTCCTATCAATTCCACTACATATGAATGCCTCATTAAAGTTAGGATTCAATAAATACAACTGAAATCACAATCCACTCCCTTTCTTGGTGTAAGCTAGTATTTTGCAAATATGGTCCACTCAGTGTAAACTGTATTGACTTCAGGAAACAGTGAATTCTACCATATATACGTCTCAAATATTTACATACAGTAGCATGGCACTGTTATTCTTGCAGGACATTTAACTACTAATACACACTAGATAGGGACAGGGCTTTACAAAGATGTGCACTGCGATGTGCTTGCCAACGGACAAGAGGGACTTCTCAGTTCCAAGAAGTTCCCAAAAGAAATTCTTGATTCTTGTATTTAAATCTACTTAAATCAAATGCTGTCTGGGGACTCCAGAACACCTGCATGGCCAACATATCCAGGAGCTGTAGCAAGTCACGATAAAGACAACATTAACTATCTTTTTGGCAAAGTGGGATAATTCACAAAAGGCTGTCAGCCCAACTATTCTGCAAATGGTCTGTTCAGGCACTGCTTTTCCTCTGCGAGACAAATCACTGACAAGTGTTGGACTTCTAGGGCCCTTCCCAACATGAACATGTGTGTCAAATGGGCAGAAATCTATTATTATTATTTTTAGGGGGAAAAAAAAAGAGTAGGAAAGAAAGCTTAAAAAGCGTTTGCTGTTCCTATTCCTGAAAGATTTTGAAACATAATTTTCTAAATCAAGAGGGTTTCCCCCACATGAAGTGATGACAAAGTCATATGGACTTGCACCTTCCATCAGCCCAAGCCACATGCATTATGAAGCACATCCAATTTTTCTCTCGATCTTCTGGAACTTGCTTTCCCTCCTCTTTGATATTTACTCACAGGAACTGAGAGCAAGGAAAGCAGGTCAGGTTGTGCAAAACACTCCCCAGAGCAATGACCACACACTGACCACAGAAGCCACGGCTATCTTAGATCTGAAAATGCAAGACGTACCACTATGTGTCAACACAGACTCCAGCTCTTTTAAAACAATACTCCCTTTTTCCATTGATTTTCACACCAGACCTTTTAATGCAGCATTGTGCTGCTTGAGACAGTGGAATGCCTGTAGCAATGGCAGCAGAAGCTGGCAGTCCATTAAAGAGGTTCAGCATGGCACAAAGACAACCAGGGAACTTCTGCTCCTCACAGCATCGCAGTTGCCCTGACCTGGAAGGGCTGCCTTGAGAGAGGAGAAGGGAAATCAGGCTTTGGGCTCCGCTGTTCCTGGCCCCTCTGAGCAGCCGACCAACAACGGCGCCAAGCAGTGCCAGCTCCGATGGTGGTTTTTATGATGTGGGAATGAGACAGCAAACAACTAATTTAGCACAGACTAAACAGCCATCAGATGAGGACGGCTGCCACTTAAAAGCTCATCCATGTTTGATGCATGGATCCAATGGTAAAAGGTTCCCATAACTCTCCTGAGCAGCAGTACGTGTTGCTCTCCTCACGGTGTTATAGTGCAGGCCAATGCTTATTATAAAACAATTTTGGTTTTGAAAATTAAAAATCAGTAAGTAAATTTGCTCTGCACATGAGCCCAATGCCTTCGTGTGAACCCCACTCTTGCCTCTGTGATTCAAGCTTGTTTTTTATAGCAAAGCAAGTGCAAGGTTCTCAAAAACTGCCACTCTGCAGGAGTGTGTCATGAATGACATCCACCTAGGAGTGCGCGTCAGCTTATTCGCAGCTCATCTTCACGGTTTCACTCTAACAGGAAACAGATTTTGTGTAGCTGTGAGGAGTAGCAGCTCTGTGACCTTTCCTTCCAGTCTCCAAGGATTCAAGACACGTCTGCCACATTGTCTGCAGAACAGTACGAGTCTCTTCTCACGTTGTCGACACATTTCAAGTCTGATCAACTGCAAATTTCTTTTCCAAAGAGGATTTGCTTTAGTTTAGATAATTTTCTCCTATACAAATAAATAAAGTGTAAAGCTATTATGTCACCAGCTCCTTTTAACAGGAAGCACAAAAGCTAAACAAAACTGAATTTCTTCATTTTGGACTACATTTCTCCATATTTATCAATGGCTGGATACCTCCAAAATCACTAGGGTGACCACATTTCAATTGAAGGAAAATCTCACACGCTCAGATTCTCAAGTGTGTGTAGATCTGACATGCTGGAGCCCCACTATGGAAACAACATGCCATAAATCAGGAATCAGCTGTCAGCAGTACAGTGCATCACCTACATTAAGGGATTTTCAAGATGTAAAAAGAATGTAACTACTTGAATCAAAAAGATAAATAATATAAAAAAACATAACACAATGTGAGGAACAGCGAAGACACTTTAAAAAGTAACTTAAATTTGTCAAATGTAAATTCCAAGGTCAGTTAGCAGCTTTCAGATACTTTTAACCACGCATGAGAAACCCATCGTCATCGCAGTTACGTGCATTTGACCCCAGTTAAACTGAACAAAAGTGACAAAAATTGGATGAACTAACAAGTGCCTCCACCCTCAAAAAAATTCCCTTTTATCGTTAGGTTTCTGTTCATGGCAGTTGTGAAGTCTTTTTTCAATAAAGCAGCATGTAATAGAGATTACTACATGATCCTTACGCAAATATCAGACGTATTCGTTATAGTAACAACTACATGATTTTGTCTCTCAGCCATGTGCAATATTTGTCTCTGGTGTGCAAGGAGAGCAGCCCTAAGATGTGAGCTTCGAATAGCTTGGGGGAGAAAACCTTCGTCTCAGGTACTTCAGGACGTAGAGGGGAAGGCAGCTCACCAGAGTGATGACAGTAACTTTCCACAAGAACGACAAAGTCGCAATGAAGTAAACGTCTGTAAAAAGAAAAGAACACAGAGTCAATGAAGATGGGAAGTACGCTCTGGGAAGAGGTACAGAAAAGCTATTCAATCTACCAACGCTTCTTAATCAGCCTCACCTTCTCCACGTGCAAGTTCAAAGCTCATTATGATCCCTGGTTCCTTACTCTTCTGCCCTTCTCTTCCACAAAAGATACAGCACATTTCAGTAAGGCACGAAACTCCCCACAGCAAAACCATCTCCTGGTAATACTAAGCTTCCTTTACACAGACTACTTGTATTTGACTTAAGAAGTTGCCCTCTGCTACTTTGCTGGTAGTCCAGCAAATGCATCTCTGACTCAGTTATAATACATCAGAATCATTGCAAAAATAGCAGAAGCCTTGCTCAAAACGGAGCTGGTATTTCCATACGCAAGAGATACAGACCGAGCCCATTGGGAAGTTATCCTCATTGTCTTCAGTTAGCAAAGAGCTTTATGGAAGAAGTAGTGACATCTTGTGGTTCCTGAATGAACACTGGAACAAACCCTACGGATCTGATACTTGCAACTAGACAGCTACTGGGGGAATATGGAATTCCTCACCCTTTTTCCTTTAGCTAGGGAAAAGGATTAGCTCTGTTCTAGGGAAAAGAAGAAGGACCCCTCCAAACAACAACAAAAAAAACCCCAAACCCACAAGAGAAAGGTCCCAATGCAGCAGAAAAAATAATGTAACTTTTAGGAGGCAGCTACTTCACCCATTTAAAAGATGAACTCTTTCAACCCAACAACAGAGGCTCAAATTTTTAGTCTCAAGTTCAGTTCTGACATGGAAATAAAGACCACTATTGCACGACAGCTGATGTGTGGTAGAGGTCTAAAAGTATGGATGAAATTCACTGAGCAGTGCACAGTTTACTGATCACCACACTTTAATGACCACCTTTATCTCCTCTAGCATATTGCTATGAGAAGGAACCATAAAATATCTTTCAGATGCCTTCAAATCAAATAGAGCTTATTCTGGTCAGAACCATTGACACTGTAATTATGTTGGCTTCATCAACAGCCTTTAAACTCAATTCATGTCCTTACAGTCCTGTTACTACTCAGGTCATAAACCAACTGATTGGAGAAAAGGCATTTAACCTTACCAATAAACTCATGTAAGAAGACCAGAGAAGCTATGTAGCAGGAGAGACTAAGCAGCTCAGCCACTATCATGAGCCAGTGCCACGTCTGGATCGTCAATGCCACCATCAGTAACTCAGTGAGAATCAAGGACGTGAAGGAAATGGCGACAATGTGGACAAATTCAGATTCAAAGAGGAGGAGTGCTCCATACATGATGATGCTACCTGCAATGGAATGGAACATTTGGGTATTTTATTCAAACACCAGTCTAAGTTCTGAACCCCACTGCTAGGTCTTGGAAAGGCTGAAACATAGTCATTTCTTAGGACTGTTTTTCATGAAACCTGATGAATGTAATGGCAATGAATCAGTTACTATTTAGGAGACAACTGATGAGAAGACAGGGAAAAGTTATAGCACAGGTGCCTGGACTTTTATAACAGTCTATCATATTCAGACAGATGGAGATAGGAAATTAGTACATGCTACTTTGGCAACTGGAGATTTCTACCATCACGAAACTCCATCCTCCCAGAAAAGCAGTTGGTCACTACTCAGAAGCTAAAAGATATCAAAAAACTCTAAAACCTACTGCATTGCCTCAATGCCCAGAGGGAAGCAAGGTGTTGAAAAGTTCAGTGAATACAAGTTAGCCCCTCTTTGCACTACTTTGGACAAGATCTCTCCCCTTTACACTTCCCCCTAAAAGAAGCACACATTAAAGCACTGTTTATGATGCATTGTTTCGTGCTCCTATTCTAGCTAGCCAGGGAACGCTCATAACGCCCTGCACAGCCACCTGCACAAATAACTCATGTTAGCAGCATGAGTAATCCGCACCAACATCCATCATGCTAGGCTAGCTTCGGAAGGGAAAACCTGCAAGTGACTAGAGCTTAAGCCACAAAGTTCAAATCCAGCTGTGAACTTTCCAAAATTTAGGACTGCTCAAGTTTTCAGTCAGGCTCATCTCTGCTAGCAACTAGCCCAATTGTTTGGCCTGCTGTTTTCTAGTTATTTAGCACATCAGAAGTGAAGTCACTTTAACCAAATATTGTAACCAGATAGTGGTCTTAGCTCAAGAAGAAATCTTTCCCTCAATGCATCACCCTCTGGCTTTAGCTTTCCACCACTTGTGAGTTTTCTATAAATGCCTTGGCTTTGCATCATATTTGTACAGCATCAGAAGACCATTATCTCTGTTGTAGGGTTCTACCATATTAGATTTCAGAAGATAATGCCAAGAGAGCTTTTATATTCTTGGTTTCACTCCTGTTGAGGATGGTAATATCAATTAAATTGGTAAGAATTAGCTGCTTATTTTGGCACATTTATTCTGAATTTTGTTCATAAAAGTTTTGGAAAACAAGGACTTTTGTCACAGAATCATACTGCCTTTTTAGTTTTGTAGCTCCATGCTATTTACATGTTTTCCACGACTCCCTGATTAACACTTACAGAAATTCTCTGAGTTTGAGGTTTCCTGATAAAAAAAGACAAACTGAAAGAAAAGACCTTCTTAGACACATACCCCAATTACGACATCCACTTTTGGAAAACGTATGCATTGTAATTAAGGCATTTGCTTAACTGTTTTAGCAGCCTAATTAGAGTGTATGGGATATGATCAAGAACCTGAGCTCTACTCCAGTCCTTCGTTACAGATGGCTGTGAAGTAAGCAGAACTATTGCCACTTCTAATAGACAGGGTTTAGATAAAACACACAAAACTACAAATTCTTTATTTTGCATGCTGACTTAATAACCTGTATAATCCATAGGTTTGAAAACCTTCTTCTAAAGAAGGGAAGAGTCACAAACTCTACACATGGAGCAATTAAAGCTCTGACAGGAACTTGCACAAAATTACAAAGGATGGTCCCAATGGGAAAAGGCACAATGCTTTGAACTTCTACATCATTGCCTACAACAGGGTTGATCAGTTGCTGCCAATATTTAGTTTTAGACAATTTCTTCCTTTGGTAATGCTGCCAACATTTTCTGAGACAAAAAAATTAAAATTATTCATTATCCCAAGGACACATTTCTAAATTCACTTTGTGACTTACTGAACTTCTTGTAATACAAAAAATTAGATATTCTGTACTCATTAAAATATCTAAAGGCAGAAGCAGAAGCTGATTTCTTACCTTGATAGATGCTTATTAAGACCCATATTAAAAACGTTTTGTATGATAATGGTCGTCCCTAGGAGAGGGGAAAGAAAAAAAAAAGACAAAGCTACTTTGGGTTTTCTTCTATGAACATTGACTTACAGATTAACGCAGCAGTTAATAAAAGAGAATTTCAAGGTGATTTGGAAAGAAAACAAAACAAATCAACCAACCCTGAGGTATTGTCTCTTTATTCTCATTTTTCATGATGCGCAAAGGAGGCCTGGGACTGTGGAAGCTCACTGCTTGCACAGTACAGTACAAAATCTTCCTTACTGCACACATGATTAATTCAATGCAAGGATGTCTCATGAGTTTAGTCATTTCACTGTGAAATATAAGATGTGTGTATACACATATATATGAATATATTATTATATTTCTAGACACACACACACAAATCACCATCATATTGAAGGCAGATAGGTTTTAAAAAAAGCATCTCCAGCCAACACAGCTACACCAGTACAAAAAACCCCTATGTTTAGACCAGGCCTAAGGATGGTTGAAGAATTAGTGGTTTATGACATAAGAGACAACATACAAGTGAAACCAGATGGAGACTTATTCAGGCTGTTGGAAAAACAGGCTTTGCTTCTAAGAGTATCTGTTTAACAGAAATCCTTGAGGGAAAGGATCTGTTGAAGACTCAGTCCACCCTTTCCTTCAATTAAGAAAGATGTTCCCAGTCTGCATACCCCAGTTATTCAAAAAATTTTCCAGAAAAACAAAAAAAAAAGGAACCAAAACCCAAGATTTACCTTCTTGATATTTCTATGGTAATTACCAAGTAAAGCTTCCTTTGTCTAAGGAGAAGGACCTGACTTTCATGCTGAAGCTACAAAATGGCACAGCAACCAAAACTTTAGGTCCCTTTAGATAATCCTGAAGGCAAATTTCTATTCAAGAAACTATGTGATAACCTCCTCCCTCCATCAGATGAGCATATCCTTTCCCCAATCCCCTTTTCTGGCTTCAGGATAGTGCCAAATCCCCGACAATTTCTCTTCCCCCTTTATTTTGGAACAAATTGGTAATATTAAATCCTTCAAATTTCCCACAGAATGGAACTTCTATTTCCCCAGCCGTTTTTAATAAATTGCATTTCATGTAGCATTCAATAACAAACTGCCAGGAAATCTGGTTGTATCTGTTAATTCAAATTTGCCTTTAAAACAATTTTGCTTGAAAATGCATGATAAAGTTCTGTGCCTGCTGATAATATATTTGACTTTACACATTTAGAGAGTTTCAAATCAAGACAGGGATCTTGCCTTAAGCTAAAACAGACAAACAAGAGTCTCCCACACCTTAAGAAGATCTTTGTAGAGCTCTGGGTACAACATTGCAACTTCAGATTTAACATCCTTGTCCAGGACTAGAGAAAACACTGGAAACATCGTGTAAATTGTGGAGTACCTGGGAAGAAGGTAGAAGATCAGAAAATTATCTAAGGTGTAGATGAGCAAACAGAAATGACAGTCTTCAGAAAGGAAATTCTGAATTCTTGAAGAGCCAAATGCCATATATAATATAAAAACTTGCAAATGGAACACACCAGAGTTTTGCATGTAGGAAAAACCCGCAGAATTTGCTTTTTGAATGGCTTTTGATTAGAAACAGTCATACAGAGATGACTGGTTCAAGTATTGCAACTGGTGTTATAGGGTTATTAATGGAGCCAAGGACAGACCTATCCCCATCCCAAAGTTTGCTCTACAGTTCAGGCTTGATCCTGTTTGCATCAGAAGGCAATGGAGATTAATTTGTTGTTTGCTTTTTAATTACAACTTGAAAGCCTACAAAGTCATGGGATTACAAGTGTAATCCCATTATGTTTTAGACAGGAACTGATTCCTCCTGTTAAAGAGGCTGGTTTATCCCAGGAGCTGGGCACTGGCTCTCACTGCTGCACAGGCACCAGAGCATGATGACTGTCCCTCTGCTTCTCCTTAGGATCAAAGGAATGCTTCCTGGAGGATGGCTTGCTTCTCACATTCTGAATGTGACCAACTGTCCTTTTGGAAAGGTTTCTAGAAGTGTTTGCCCTGCTTCAGTGGCTTTGTTCAGTGCAGAGGAGCAGAAAGGGGACAAGGACCACATCCATCTTCTAAAGCAGTGTTGTGAAACACAGAGTGGAGATGTGCATATCTTGCAGGTTAATTAGCCCAAATCTATTAATTATGCACAGGTTTTTCACACTATTATTAAAAAGTGAACTCTTACCCAATGATGAGAAAGCCTTGGTAGAGAGGAACTGAAGCAAAGTAAAATACTGATGAGAAAACAGCCTATAAAATAAAAGAAATAAGCTTTTCAGGCGTTAAGATACTGCAGTAAAAGTAACAGCTTAAAAATATACTCTGTTCAAACTGTAACATACTTGCAGTGGGTTCTCCAAATTCCTGAAATGAAGACAGAAGAATGTAACATCAACCCTCTTTATTCCTACGCAAACCTTGGATGAAAGCTCTGTTTAAGAGCAAACACTGTAGAGCTGGACTTGGAAAACTTTTTGTAATGTAATTCCACAGAGAAGAACGTGAAGAGTTTCCTCCAAAGCCCACTGGTTTGATCAAAGCTGTCCAGATGTTGTGAAGGACAGGTGCACACTTATTTATGCCTGGATGATGCCTTCACAATGTAAGAAGAGTTAACACTCACTAATACAAACTTCAAAGAGTTCAAGATTTTTTTTTTTTTGTCAGAAGTTATGGGTTTGTTTTCTGATCTTGTTTTTAGCTGCAGAGTAAGCTACGCTGTCCCCTGAGTTTGAACCTTTTGTCTCTACACATCCTTCTCCAACATTTATTCTAGAAATGTGAGAGGGCTGAACCAGCCTTCTCAAAAATATCAAGTATTTTACTTAAAAAAACCCCTTAGTATTTTAAAGGAATGTATCAGTACACTATGGCATGGAAATGCAACTCCCAAAGTGTCACCTCTGTCCTTAATGGTAACTTTCACTCAAATCACCACAGCTAAGAATGGAATTTGGCTCATGAACTCTTAAAATCTATTTCAACAATCCCTGCCAACTGGCAACTGCATTTTTTATTACACTGAGGCTCAGCACACATGAACAATGTAAATTTTGTGAATACCAAATCTGTTTCTAAGGTTCTCTTTGAAATGGAGAGGAGCAGGCCACCTCCACGTTGCTGCAGCAAGCTGCTGAGCGCTTGGGAAGGTTAATACATGCTTCAGCAGCCTTCATGGCATGACTCCTGCAAACACTCCACAGCATGCCAGACCGAGCTTTCAGTAACCTCATCAGGGTCTGAGCCAGGTCCTCCTCAGTTGCTTAACTTTGGTCTCACTATTTGAAGGCCTGACTTAAAACACACCTGAAAAGAAGTGTACTTACTCAGCAGAGACCTTAAGAGCACTGCTCTGTTTCAGATTTTCAGTATTTTCTAGGATTTCTAAATGACAGCAAAGACATGCTGCATCACAGAAGTGTTTTCTAAGGTAGAATATTGTTTGACCAATTTTGGAGACGTTGCTGATGTTTGTACAATAACAGGAACATTCTTATGTGTTTTCATACCCAAGTAACAACCTCAAGTTCCAACCCATGAATTTTCGGGAGAAGAAATAGTTGCATCCAAAATGAAATGGAAAACCTTTACTTTTGATTTTGCTTTTTCACTTCTCCCTTGGAAAAGCCCTCATGACAGTTCATTTACCTGCATTGTACTGATGCACAAGCTCCTGTGGATTACAAACTGACTAAGAGCTGCAGACCGTTTGTAACTGTTCCTTCCATGCACCATTAGTAAACGACCCAGATGTTTAAACTGAGTGATAGAGAAATCGGCTGCAAGTGATGCCTGTTTTCCTTCCTGTGTACAACAGCAAGTAAAAGCATAGTGAGATCATTCTGTTATTTGAAACAAAGAAATACTGTATTATTATTTAGTTTTCACTACAGAATTTCCAAGAAAACTTGCAATACATTAGGTGGGGAAGAGTATTACCTCAGCACTTCTGCCTTCCACCGTGGCTTTTAAGCATAGAGCAAAAATATGAGGAGAATTCCCATTTGAACCCCGGCCTCCAATTCTAAGCAACCCTCTGGATTATGATTCACAACACACATGTTAATGTGACACTCGTATCAAGTCAGTTTTGAACACAAATATTCAGTCTCAAAAGTTCACTGAATTTTAATGTTTTGGCTCACTGCAAGCAGAGCCTTTCCACTGCCGCCAAATCCAGTCCTGTCACTCCAAGCAGCTTCACAAGCAGGAACCAGACCTCTAACCTACAGCCTGTTTTCTAAACTAATATAAACAGTTTTTAATTGTACATGTAGTGTGTATGTTATCAAAGTAATTATAACTCCAGCATTTGCAGTTTCTATGCATGATTAAAAACCCCCAAACTAACCACAAATGGTCCAAATTCAGGGAAATCTTACTAAACACGAGGTAATCTCACCTTTCCTTCAACTCCAACACCACAGTCAGCCTCCTGAATCATGCTAACATCATTCCCTCCATCACCTGCAGGTCAGAGCGCAAACAAATGACATTGGTACTTAAGCAACAGGGGCAACTTGCAACCCCACCAAAGGCATTTGCCACAGACTGCAATATTAGAAGAAACATTTAACCCTACCAACAAAAGCAGGATTTTACACAGAAATTGACAATTTCGATTATTTAAGAAGTTGGGGGTTTTTTTATACATGAACAGGAATTCAAGGCCACTGATCACTTTATTGGACTTGTAAGTGTATCATTATACCTACAATGATGAAATAAAGCTCACAAATTAACAATGGCACTTTACCTGATCAAATTTAAGCTCTGTTTTAGCAAAATTTCACCTCATCAGTCATCTCACAAAAACGCTGTTCCCTAACTAAGCATTTCCAGGTGTTATGAGATGACACAGGACTGTTCACTCAAAAGAAGAAATAATAAAGACATCATCCTACATGGTTACTCCTCCCTAACTAATCCCTTACCTACTGCACAGGTGAGTTTGCCGGTCCTTTCCTGGAGCAGTCGCACAATCTGGGCTTTCTGCGTGGGAGCACACCTGCAGCACACAACGGCAGGGCACTGGCAAGCCAGCTCCATGAACTCATACTCGTAGTACTTCAGACACACCTAATTTACAGAGATCAGAAGCGTCACTGATGTTTGTGCTATGACAGTTTCTTTTTTAAAATAATAATAATAATAATAATAAAAAATCCTAATTCAGCCACAGTGTTTTGTTTTGGGGCTGTTCCTGAACAGCCCGAGGTGTTGGGAGCCTACCTCCAGCGAGTCACCAGAAATAACAAGAGCACAGTCGTGTTTCCGGCGGAAGGCGTTCAGCTCCAGATGGGCCTCTCCACGGTTAGTCACCTGGGGAAAAAGCTGGCAACTGAGGAAAGGTTTGCTTCATTGGGGTGAAAACAAACAAACAAGTCTCAGAGGGAGCAAAAGTAATATGGACAGGCAGCACACTGAATTATTTAGAGCATGGAGTCAGATAAATAAAAGCAGAGGAGATAGAAAGCTGGGTCAAAAGGATAAAAATATTCTGGATCTACTGTTGGAAAACTGTTATGGTGTCACCACCTTCCCTGTCCCAGAATTTGAGGTCTCAAACAAGTCTTGACAGAGGGGTTTGTGGGTGTTACTCACTAGTCTGAATATATGGATGTCCTGTGTCCGTGTCACCAAATGTGCATTCTTGGCGGTACATGTGGCTGTCTCTAATTTATCCCCCGTCAGCATCCAAACCTAAAATCCAAATATTTAATGGATTAAATACAAAACTTAACAACCAGTCTGCAGGACATCTAGAAGTACCATCTGCCAGTTCAGGCATATAAAAGGACTATTAGAATATATATACAAATTATTTTTCTAAAAAAGCCTTATTTTGAAATATATAAGAAAATTCTCACAGATGAAAGAAAACTTTTAAAGAGGCTGAAATGCAAAAGAACTTCCAAGCTATGTATAACATTTTTCACACCTGCAATATTTCAAGATTCTGATGATAAACCCACCAAATGCAAGCTAAAGAATGCATGTGCGTGTGTTAATGTGTCCCACCCCAGCTATTTCTCGTATACTGAAATAAGCAGACCTTGCTGCGGAAAGATCCCTCATGGCCCTGCCTGAAATGTGGATGATGCAACAGGGGTTAGCTCACTGCTGATGTGTGCAGCTGGAACAGACTACGTTGGCTGTTTTGGGGTTTTTTTAGATTTTTTTTTTTTTTAAATATACACTGCTCCTTTTATTTTGAGCTGGTGAGGTGAGGGCATTAGAAAGCAACGTCAGCAGCAATACTCAGCAACAATACCCTGTTATAATCTGGCAGGGAATTCCCTCAACAGTGTAAATATATCAGAGTTTGTTTTGGTTTTTTTTCCACTGGTGTTTTTATTCTTTCAAGACACCGCCCAAGAATATTTAACAAAACTTAAAAAAAAAATAATAATAAAAAAAATAATTAAAAATCCAAAACCCAACACACACAAAGACTCACTTGTTTAATATTCTGAGGTTGGAAAAAGATTTGATTTTAACAAGATGGTTGCTGTAATGAATTACAAGACTGCCTTCACTCTTGATTTACTTCTTGCATGCAATATCCTAATGAACATACCAGTGCAAGGAGCGCTCAGAAGCGCTGCACTCGCTGTGCAACGACACACTCCACGCCCTGACACTGACTCCAGCCAAGGTGAAGAGAAAAAATGAAACTTTGGAATAACTGTTTGGGGCTATGCCACAGCAGGAGAAAGCCACAGTGCTACTAAGGAGCTTTGTCTGATTCTGCTCCTCTCACTTCTCTGCTGAAGTCCTTGCTGTTTACAGGGACGGGTCCAAACAGAAAGCAGTTTGGAAGCCTGTCCTAAGGCTTGAAGTCTACTTCCTACCTAAATCCTAAACACGCAGCCCTGCTTTGGATTCACAGCACAGCTCAAGATTTTTACTCATTTTGTTACTTAAATCAAAGAAACTACAACCAGAACCTTTTACCTACTTTTCTTGCCCAAATCTGAATGTTTAGTCCATTTTTTTTTTCCCTTTTGCAAGTCTGGGATCAGACTGACAAGTTTTCAGAGAGAGAAACTAAGCAGGCATCACACTGGCTCCCTCACCACTGAGCACAGCTCAGGCTGTAGGTATCTAAGTCTTAGATGCCAGAGCTCAGAAAGCTGAGGGAAAAAAAAAAAGAAAAAAAAAAACAAAACAGAAAAAATAAATAAAAAAAATTAAAAAAAAGAAGTCCAGTCCCTGATTCTCTTGGCTCAGACCCCCTCTAGTGGCTACTGAAAATCTGTATATTCGCAGCCCAGTGCTTCAACCCCAGCATGGGAGTTGTGCACCAGAGACCAAACACATCCAAACTGGTCTTGTTTCATGCAACCATCTGAAAGAAACAATTGTCTAGAAGTCTCCTGCAGCTACTCTCCTGCCTACGCACTCGGTTTCTCTGCAGAAGGAGCCGGAGCATGTTAGGGGAAGAAAAGTACAAGAGGTGACGTGCTTTCATGTGTTTAGTTAACATTTATTACTTCCAGCATGTTCTGTTCCCAAAGTGATGTTTAAAATACATTGGTCAGCCCCACTGTTCCCACTTGCAAAGGGCACCCACTGAAATGTTTAGCTTTACAGGGCCCTCAAACTCTCTAATTCACTGTCTGTAGGACAGCGACACATGCTCCAGAGGGTCTACATGTTCCTGCTAGGAGCAATCTTAGCTTAGGCAGACCTTAATGCCAGCATTTCTCAGCGTCTCCAGGGTTGGTCTGACGTCTGTCTGCAGCTGATCCTCCACGCCGGTGAGACAGAGCAGCTCCATCTCCATTTCCAGGCTTTCAATGACTGTGGCTACCTTCAGGGAGCGGTCGTGCACGCTTAGCTTCGCCTGGACATAGCGCGCCTGGGGACAGAGCAGACACAGCCACAGGTACTCACACAGCCTGCCTGCACTTCTGTGGAATACAGGGTTAACCAGCACGAGGGTAGACCAGTTAATCTCCCCCTGTTAACTGTCATTCAGGGATGTCACCTGCAATGGCTTGCGAACACGAGGTGCGTGTTACAGAACAAGGTGGAAAATATTTCAGGAAGTTTTTGTTGGTTTGTCCCTGCTCTGTGCCAGCCGGGCACACAAATGCAGCTGCTGAAGTGACTCCTGCAGAAAGCCTGGAAGCGACTCCCTTACACCATGGGCCTAACCATGGCCTCTGCAATGAACAAATGAGGGCGAGAGAGAATCCTAAACAATTTCATCCTCTCATCTCTGCATTTAACTGAACAGTTCTCCTTCATGCTCTGCCTGCCTGAGGTAAGCAAATTAGTGCTGTATGTAGACACCCATCTAAAAAACCCCATGCATGAAGCCTGTGCTTCCAGGAAGCCCGGCTGGGTTATATTCCAGTTGTTTGTAGTTTCCTTGGATGTCAGAATGCAATAACGAGAATTAAAAGCCAACACATTTCCTCACACAAACTCAACTTGTCTAACAACTGATGAATATTTGCAGAATTTATCACCACAAACGACTGTAAGGCAGGATTCAGGAACTGTTTTGGAGGGTCCTGGCTGGGATCCAGTTTCATACATATCACTTAAAAAGCCACTTTGATTTAAAGAACAGCAAGACATTGAAGAATGACAATTCTAACAGAAAGAGTAAGGAGATGAGAGGCGGCATTATCATGAAAGGTCTGCGAGAATCACTTCAGTGACTGTTTGTTTAAAAACAAGGAAAAAAAAACAAATAAAAACTTACTTCAAAGTCTTGATACTGCTCTTCCGTCAGAGACTTCTTGGCTACGACAAGAACCCTCAGGCCTTCCCGAGCCATGTTACCACACTGGAAAGACGTATCACATTGTAAACCATAAACTGCATCTGAAGCCAGATGATTTATGCACAGCATTGCAGAGATGGCAATGTAAGATAGCAGGTTAAGAAAATAACCGTCCTATTTAAGCAACCCTAGTGAGTCTATAACATCTGATAAAGTGCATGATAAACCTAGGAGGAAAAAAGGAGATCTGCAACGTTCTGTAATCTATCCCAGTGATCAGAAACAAAAATGTCCTCCCTGCTATACCAACGTGGCAAAACCAACCCCACTGATTTCATTTTCTCTGTCTCTAAGTAAAAGGACACAAGCTTTTGATTTGTAGACTTCACATCTTTGGCCTTAAAATCTTTAAAATAAGACCAAGGTATCATTATTTCTTTGAACACCGGGGTTTGCGGGTGGGTGGGGAACACCAGTAACTGAAGGTACTGCTATGAACTCTGTGTCAACATTACTATTAACCTGACAATCATATCCCAGTACAAAGCTGCCAAATGTAGTTTTGAAATCAGACTTTTCAGTCAAAGATTAATCCAAACACAGGATAAAGCCCAAGATAAATGTGGTGATCTTGAGTGGCACTCAGTTTTGACCTAAATCCATTTTACTTACAGGACTTATTCTGCACTAAATACATTGAACTCATCACCTGACTTCCTTGTTACTGCACATATATTTGACTGAAGACTAATCCAATGAATCACCAAGATCAGTGCCCTTCTAGCTCACAGATGTTTTATCAGTTATGCCCACTCTGCCACATTGACAAGCTTTGTCATACGTTGCCCTGGAAGGAGAAAAGCACTTGTATGAGAAACCCTCCGTACAGAGGACAGACAGCTCCATACCTCCTCTTCCAGCCAGTCATTGTACTGCACAATCCCAGCCATCACCACATCAGCGCCCTTCATGTAGAAGGTGATCTCTCCTGTTGATTCATCCTGTAGATAAGAAACGGAAGAGTTTAAATCGGACCAATAGCAGCATATTTGGAGTGGCTTCAGCAAGCTAAGTGATGACTTTTCTGTGCAACAGTCACTGGGTCAGGCTGAAGATCCATGTGGCTCAGCATCTTGTCTCGGGACCAAAAGGAGATGCCTATTCAATTGCAATTTGGTTACTCACAGACAGGAATTAATACTTTAGACAAGGATGATCAGCTTTTTAATCAGCCATGTGATTGCCATGCAGACACCTCTCAATCCCAACTGCATGTGCCTTTGGAATAACCTCTAACCCTCACCCTAAAAATTTATTTCATACTTACCTGAAACAATAAAACAGATGCACGCAGCTTAACAGAGTAAAAATCACTCTAACTTACCCCCTCTGTTACATTATATAGTCTAAATATAATTAAAGTTTATGCTTGCCACAGAAAGGTTAAGTTGCTGCCTGCCTTATCTGATCCAAGTAATTTGTAGGCTGCAAGCAAAGCATACTTACATTACCACAAATTAAAAAATCCCTTTTAACCAGGCAGATACTAATAGCTGTGACCTCCTTAGATACTACAAGCTAATGGAAACCCTGGCAATTTCCTCAAAGGAGACAAAACAATGAGCAAGGAACAAACTGCTCTGTAAACCAAGAGAGTCACCAGGGATAGGAAGAAAATAAACTTAACATGCAAAACCAAAAAGCCCAGGAAGGTCTGGAAATAGGCAGCTGTGAATGAGGGGGAGAAAAGTACTTTAGGATAAAAAGAAATTAAAGTGCAGTGGACACTTTTTTATTCTCACACTATCTAATATATGTGTCAATCTGTTCTGCCATTACAGAAACTAGTGGTGAAGGTTCTCACAAAGAGCTTGAGTCGGTAGGTAAAAGCCTAATGTCTTGTGGCACTAGAAAAACCTTGTTCACATCCACAGCATAAAAAACCAAACAAAAAAAGCCAGTACCTGATGTGGTTACTAAAAACTCAATGAAGAAAAGAAGTATCTTTGCTAGGTAAATTAAAAAGTAGCCAAGGATAATGCAGCTCCTTTACTGAGCATTTCTGCCAAGCTCAGAGATATGCACAAGTAAGATTCTTATAATTAAGCTTAAGCATAGTTTTCAATGTCCTGAAACATCCAGCCTTCATATACTGATACCCACACATCCCACATCCCCAAAGCAAAATGCGTGTCACTCTACCAAAACAACTAGAATCTGCTTAAATAAAACACAACACTTTTGGCAGTAGCCAAAGGTAAACGTTTATCTATTAAATTATTTGATTAAAAAGTGTCTAACAACATCTCTGTAGGAAACTGAATAAAGACTCCACTTCCCGTGCTGCAGAACTGGCTTAAGATAGTTTAGATATTTTGTCCAATATAAATACTGTATCAGCTATCTCCTTGCATTAGTCATTTCCTCTCACCGAGTTCAATAGGAGGTTAGTGCGTTCTCATATTATGGTAAGATCACACTATAAATCTACAGAGAGATTTGCCAGTTACATTGTTTTGGAGAGGCATCTTTTTCCACCATGGTCTGACTCTGGCCACGGTTCAAAGGCTTCTCTCAATTCCAGATATGACAATAGCACTATCTTTGCTTTACAACAAAGATCATTCCACATGGGTAAGGGGAAAAAAAAAACACAAAGAAAAAGAAGAATGGAAAATATTGTGGTCAAACAGGTCTGCTTTCAAGAAGCAGATAAGTCAGTAAACAGTACGGTGAAGAGTGGCTGCTTTGGTAGAACAAGATTTCTTAGAACTGAAATAATCAGCTACAGAAATGACAGTTGATCACAAGTAAACAAGCAGATATTGCAAAAATATCCCAAATGAGGCAACATCTGCTACTTGTTTTCAATATTATCTAATAAAACATATAACTTTTAGTAAATAAAGAAAGGAGATCTTTTTACAGGAGCCAGAGCGGACAGGACCAGCAGGGGAGATGGGCATCTCTGCCAAGGATTTCAGTAACAGCGTCACTGGGCACATGAATCACTTGCTGGAACTCTGTACCCAGATTGTACAGGAAGCCTGGCAAGACAATCGCAATGGCTCCTGCTAGCTGACAAAATTATAGTTTATAAAAATGGGCAAAATCTGTATAGTTGAGCAGAAAATATTACCATTTGAGTTCTACCTACTACAATCCTGAGTGCAGTTTATTCTGCAGCTTCTTCTTCCCTCCCTCCCTGGCCGCTCATTGTGTCTGTTGTCTTCTGGATACTTCATGCTACTTTCCCTCCCCTTACTTCTTTTATTTAACAAGCAGCACAATTTCAGAAGATACACTGAAGAGGTAAACACCTTGCAAATCATGGATCAAAACCAAATGGAGTGCCGACACATGCATACATGTACGTTTAATAAAAGAAAATTTTACTTGATAACTACCTATTTATAAACTTTTTTTTTTTTTTAAATAAATTAAAATTAAAACCCTGCTTGAAGATATTATTTTGGTATATACAGGAATGTGGCAAAGTAATACCCAGGCAGCCAGCATCTGCTACTCTAAACCTACTTCTGCGTAGGGTATACAGGGAGCTGATTTTAGTAGCGCAGCAGTAGCTCAACAGCTGCAAAATAAAGACACTTAATTAACAAGCATAACAGAGAGGGACTAGTGCTTCTATTAACAGTATTTACAGTCAGGGTCTGTGCCTGATGTTGCTCCCACTGACCACCAGTGGGAGTTTTGCTGGTTTCAGCAGCAGTAATATTCTAAATACAGAAATGCAAAACAGAAAACTTTTTCTTCCTAAAAGGGGAGAATATAGGTAGCAGATAATCTAAAAGGAATAAGCTTCAAATCAGAGGGGGGGGAGGGAAGAAAAAAAGAGGACTCCTTTCCACTTAGATGACAACATTTCAGGGCATCCACTTCTCTGCTGAGCACTTAAACACAATTTAATGAAGCGTACCCTGGCTTCAATGGTTAGCCTGCTTCTTACACCCTTGATAAAACAGCACCTCATCAAAAGTGTGCACTTAGAGTAAGCAATGGGGAGCAAGGTTGCTTAGTCCTCCCTCTTTTATTGCTAATATTTTTATTCTAGGTCTTGAAAAGGTTGCCTCAAGTCTCCATGTAATTTTCACTATAAATTGGGCAAGTTTTAATATTCCAAAGCCTGGAAAAACTTGAAATACAAATTCATGCCCCTTACACCACACTGTGTGATCCAGAACTTAAAAGCAGTTCCCTGAGCAACAGGAGATCCAGGTCCAAAATACTCAGGTGGGATAACACAAATAGAGACATTTGCATGAACTTTTAACGATTTTCAGTCTGCACTGAACACAGCTTGTCCTTCATGGGATTGAGAAATAATTATATGCACATATTACAGTTCCATCTTCATCACCAAATCTCTTGGTAACAGGAATACTAAAGTTCTCTGTAAAATTTGTTATTGTTGTATATTCAATTTTACATCACCCCTTCACGGTGCCAGTTCTGACACAGGCTGTGCTCTTCCAGGGGTCAAGAGAAGCTGAGATTTGTGAAGCTACCAAACATCAGTCAATAAAGCAGATCAAATCAATACAGCATTGATGGGGCCCACATATGCAATACTGATCCTGACTGCTTCTAACTAAAAACAAAGGCTACTCCTCCTACTGCAAGTTAAAAATATATGAGACAGAAGACATTTTTATACCCTACTTCCAAATACCCCAAAATAAACATGCAGCAACACAATTTTACCACAAAGTAAGCTGAGAGGGAAAAAGAAGACAAAGAGGAAAAAAAGGGGGAAAAAAAAGAAAAAAAAAAAAGAAAAAAACCACTAATCACCTATTCTCCCCACCCTAATTAACCAAGCTGCAGAACCCATGAAATGATACAACAAATCATATCCTGCCCTGGATTATAGGATTCATATTCAAGTTTTAGATTCCTCATATCAATTATCTGTCTGTACCCTCAGTAAAATACAACAAGGATGTTTTAATTATCTCCAAAAGAAATATTCAAACTGCTTCACCTTGTTTGCTTTACAGGCAAATGGAAGTGCCTTACCATAGCTGGGTTTGTTTATCTTACTAACATTGATTCTCTGGCACTATCTTGACAACCAATGATGATAATGGCGACAACTGCTCTCAACTGGTTTTAACATCCACACTTTCTTCTTCTTCTTTCCTTTAAGGGTATTTTTTTCTGAGAATCTCATCCTATATTGTGTTTGTATATAAAACCACAGTTACATGCAACTTCAGCTGGGCACGTATTTAGCGTGCGCAGTGCCTGTTGCTGCTGATAAAGGTACTTGCACAAATGCACTGGTTTACCTTAACTCAGCTATTTTCAAACCCTGTTCATGACACTATGTTCTCAGCATGGCTGCGGGCTCTGTTAAACAGCTCAAAAAAAATCACCACAGTTCCCTGCAGCTACAAGTGCCTCTTCCTGCAGTGCTGTACTTCCACAGGGTCTGAGAGGAGTTTCGATGTCTGGCAGACACTTCCACAAACCCACTAAAAATGTCCTAAAGTTACACTTGTTGTGGCATCAGTTCAGGATCCCCTCCCTCATTCCACCTTGCTGCCACCTCCATCATCCCGTTGTACCATCACAACTGCTTTGGAGATGCAGCATAAGCTGGATCTGTGAACCTGCTTGGGTTCCTGCTCCTGGCTGACAGTGAAGGGGAAAACATTTGTGACCTGGGTTGACTCACAGCCCCAGTCCACCGAATAGGCCCCCCAGCTCTGCCAACATGACCGTGGGATGGACATGACATAAAGGGCAGGAGCTTTTGGACAGATGAAAAGACAGCCCCAGGGAGGTTTCAACGTCACCTCAAGCTTCCCTGAAACACTGCTGGTGCCTGCTGCTCCACTGGAGAGAGCAGTCCTGCCCCTACTGATCTCCTCTTCCTTCTCACTGTGTCAGACACTGTGGGAGGGGACACAGAATTTGGGTCCCAGGACAGAGCAACTGTGACTATTTCTTTTGCTGGCAGTGCTGGCTTCAAGATTTCCTGAAACAGATGCCTTACCTGAGAGATAACATAGGATCTCTGCTGGTTATCAAAGCTGCTGCGCCTTGGTTCAGCACACATAGAGCCAAAACTCTAAAATTTTAGCACTCTCATGTCCCTCCAGTCCCTCCTATGTCTCCTTCCACCTTGCACACTTGTAGCAAAAATAATCTCCCAGTATTTTCCAGCATCCCCAGGGCCCTTGGTTTCACAGTTGGAGGGAGGTGTTTGAGCTTCCTCTTCCTTCCACACCACCCTGGAGGCCCTGCTGCACTGCTGTGGAGGTACTTCCACAGTTGGTGGCAGTGCTGGCTGATGGTGCCTGGCTAGACATCCATCCCCAACCATATGTGCACAAAACTATGCAGAGGAGTTGTACAGCAGAAACCCACCCCAGAGTACATGACAAATTAAAAACATGAATGGGAAGGAGCAGCAGCCGGAGGAAGCTGGAGCTGCAGAGAACAACTCCTCCCTGCCTGTGCCTGAAGCTTGGGCTCCTTGGATACTTTCAGCAAGAGACCAAAGGTCAGTAAACTAAAGTGAAGATGTCCCAGGGCACTACAGCACTTACTGCCAAATATGACCAAGGAAAAGGATGTATTGTCAGCCAAACCCAGCAATGAGATGCTATTAGCTCAGAACAAAGAACTGGTTCATAGCCTGAGATAGGAGAAACCACAAAACTCCTCCAGGAAGAACAGCACAGCTGAGAGCAAATGTTTTATACGTTTGTGATAGCTTCACGTTGTGTTAGCAGGAGATTCACAAACATGTAAGAGCTTACCCAAAGCCACTTACCCGAACGATTATCCCCATGCGCTTGCTCTCGTACGTGAAGGGGAAGATCTGGAGGATGGTGAAGTTCAGGATGTGGCCACCCGGTGTCCTCAGCTGCACGGAGGACTGGTCTCTGCCCACCAGCGTTAAACCCACACTCTCGGTCCACTGTACCAGGGCCACCTGAAAGGAGAAGGCCACGGTGAGGGCAGCCAACCCATGCCATACATCCCCTGAGGGGACAGTGGGTGGAAGCTGCAAAGAAGCTCATTAGTCATTAATGGTGCTACAGAGCAGACCTGTTCAGACACACAGGTGCTCCTATATGGCTCTCTCTAGCAGGCTCTTCCTGAAGTTAGAAGCTTACTAACAGTATTTTTGGGGTTTGGGCAGCCCAGCTCCTGTCAGATGCACTGTCCTAGACTCTCAGCAGGAGGTGGTCGGCTCCCTGCCTTCGACTGCCACATCCTGATGGACAACCCTGCAGCACAGGCAAGCACAGCTACCCTCCACCCAGGCCTGGGGTGCCCAAACCTCTGCTGGGGCACATCAGGTAAATCTCTTTACAAACACTTACTTTTCAAACATACTATTTCCCAGCTTGCTGTTTATGAAACCAAGAATTCAAAATGATGTACTCACCATGGATTTACAATATCAAAGCCAGAAACACTAATGCAGACCACATTAAAAATTCATATTAAAAAAGCAAACAAAGTGAGCTCTGTGTTTTACTCTTATTTGTCTGGTAGTAACAATTCATCAACAACTTTCAAGCTCTGTACTGATCAGCAAGACAGCTGAAAGCTGGCTCAAAGAAACGTCTTAGCAGAGAACTCCTCCTTCTCTCCAAACATTAAAAAAAAAAAATCCAAAACAAACCCCAGATTTTTCAAGGCACACACCAGAACTCATTTAATTGAACTTACGTGTCTACCATTTTGATTGCAGCTTCTAGTATTTAAGGACCTACGACACTGAATTCTTCACAAGCTTTCACTAGATTACAACCAGAGTCATGACAAAGGACCAAAGCCTTTATTATGATTCCCTGACATTGCTCCAGGATCCCCAGCTCAGCTGACACATCCATCTAAGATTGAGCCTGCTGAGATATGGGGCTGTCTTGGCAATAACGGATGGGAGCAGCAGCTGACTTGAGACCATATATCACTGGTCTCCAGAAGGGATCAAGGGATACTTTCCCCAAACAGACAAAAAATACTGGAAGTATTTTACAGTGACATTTTCAAAGGCATGAGAGTGCTGGGCACATGGTTGCTGCTGACTTCAAGGTTAATTATACCTTGCACCCTTCAGGTTCTACCTTCACTGCCTTAAGTGACCACAAATAACTTGGAATTTATTTTGGGAAATCACATATGCAAGATACAGATAAAAGTGGAATCTATAAATACTTGCATTGAGTCAAGATTTTACTAGATGAATTGATACAATTGGGTTTAACTAGAGAATCTTTTGTGAACTCGGCTCCCTTTCAACCACAATTAGGCTTACAAGACAACCTAAAATAAACTTTCCTTTCATAAAATAGTCTTAAATTGACAGATAAAAAAAAATTAGTTGAGTTGGCTTTGCCTTGAAAGACCTTTAAATCAATTTGAATCAATATTTGTTTTAATATTAGCAAGTTTTTGGAGGCTTATTCACAATGATTACAACAAATCAAAGGCTCTTTCAAGCTTATCTCTTCCAAAAGTTTCTTCAAGCCATCCTTAGTGCATTAAAGCGTGCAGTTAGATAATCTGCCTAACAGTCTTTCCCAGAGCAGAGATGAAGCTTGGGTTTCTAATACTCTGGTTAATAAATAATTATTGAGAATTTTTCACAGCATGATGTTAGGCGATGTTCAGTGAGCACAGCACTGGCTGTTGATTTGCCCACGTTGGTAAGCTGGAAATGTCTGGAGATACAAATCTCAGCTCCCAGCTCAGCCTGTTAAAGCATTTCCTTTGCTACTTTTTTTCACAGACACCTCCTCCCTCCTTCCCTGCCAGCATCTTACTTAAATCCTGTGTCAGGAACCATTTAAACCTCCCAAAATGAAAGCCTTGTGCAGAGGAACAAATGGATGAGCTGCATGTCAGAGGTGCTACGTCATGCACATGACGTGTGTCAAACTAACTGCACTGTGTTGTGCAGTAGCTGTCATTTTGGATGGCCCTGAGACCACAAAAAGGTACATCAATGAAATAGGAAGAATAATGAAAGAAATCCCCCTTTTCCATGCTGCTCCCAAGCAGGCATGGGTCCTGTCAGCCCTTAATGGCCCTCCAGGTGAACCACATTCAGCACTGGAGGGGAAGTGGGGTTGACCCCTTTGAACATACCACTTCCCAGCCTCTATAGTACTTAATGAATAATTACTGAGAGAGAAAGTGATATAATTTTGAAGTGTTCCTATCAGATGTTCTAAAAGCATTGAAATTACCAGCCCCGTTCAACAGGGAATACAATGGGCTCAGACTCCAGGAAGCGCTGCAGCACCAGCGGACAAGACCAATGGCAACAAAAGTGCCGATGGCTCTTCTGGTAGGGTCTGGGTGCCCTGGGATGGGGAGCACATTCCCAGCAGTGCAAGACAGAAGAGCTTTACTCTGCCTCATGCAGAGAATCAGGGGTGCTCTCAGTCGCAGGAAAAAGATGAGAAACATTCAAGATGCAAAAATATATTTACAGTTTAAACCGAGATTTAAGTAGGCTTGAAACTCCTCATACACCTTAAAGAGACCCCCATGCCCACTGATGGGGAGAAACCGATAAACTCCCTGACTGCACTCTGGGAGACTGCAGCTCCATCCGGGCCAAGTCAGATACAGATCTGAGCATTACAAAGCAGAGCAGCTACAGCAGCTCGGGACACTATCCCCCAAATTTTGCTCTTTCCAACAATTAAATTACCCAAGCCACCACTGAAGTGGATATCGACTAATAAATTTCATTCTAAAGAGACAAATTGATCCTTCTGTGCCATGAGTTGCTCTACAAACATCCCATTTAGGGTTGCCTAGGCAGACAGACAACAGGCAGAAACCAATTGATCGGTGCACCCTTTCATGTCCTGGCAGCTGCGGCGGGTTGTCAGGGTTAAAGACTGTTTGCCCAGGAATCCCAGGCACTCTTATCTCTGATCAGATTATATCTATTTCATTTCCCCTGTTAGTTACTGTATGGCTACAACTGACACGCTTGCAGAGCCCCAAGGCTGTAACCGATATCTGAATAAAGATACTTCAAGACTCCTAAATGGCAGCGTGCACAGGAAACAAATTTAGGAAATCCTGCTTTCTGTTACAGGAAATGAATCCTATGCCAACTGGTAGAAATTACCCTTGCTGTTAAAGTAAAAAGAATACAAGTTTTTGTACTCATTTCATAAACTGACCTTCCCTGCCATGGCAATATTTTATTGATATAGGATTTCAAAGGCTAGCTTTAACAGGAGTCCAAAGCCATTCCTCTACAGGGAATGTTATTTAACAGCATCACTCTCCTCTCAAGGACTCAACTTGTGCTGATCCTGCATTTTGTACCATCTAGTATGACATACACAGAGCATGTCTAAACAATATTTGTATACCTAAGACCTACAGACAACATTTCCTCAGTGCAGCAAAGCATATCTGATTTCTGAACCCACTGCCTCTATTTAAGACACCACAAGAAAGGAAAAAAAGAATTTAAACAATAATCTTGAAAGGATTAGTTATCATGATACAGTAAAACAAACAAACAATAATCCCTTGGGTATTTGAGACAAATTGCTGCATAAATATTTTAAAGACAGAACAGTATAAAGTAAAAAAGGAAAAGAAAAATCACTGACTTCACTATATACCACAGTACATATGTAAATAAACAAAAGGATCTGTGCCAAAATAGCTAGTAAATGCTTTAGGAAAAAAAGAAAAACTGCAACGCAGATCACAAAAATCCATCTGGAAATCATTCAGAACTTGTTTCAATCCAGAGGCAATTGATTTCTGTAAAGCTGTTTTTACGGAGGTGAGAAACACATTAGGGGAGAAAAGCAGGTAAGCAACCACCCAACTATGTTATAAGGTGGGAGAGGACACACATGCACACGGCTCACCGGCTCCAGAGCCAGGGAGGAGCAAGTGCTTGTTGTCACTGTAGGCACATCAATGGAGGAGCGGGGAAAAAAGCAGAGAGGCAGCTTTTGTATAGTACAGACAAGAACACACCATATCAAAGAACGAATTGGCTACTTGGGAAGAAAAACACTACAGGGAATATTTTGAATGTACACAAAGTGTGGAAACTAACTCTGTGTGCCAGTCTTTCATTATTACATGCAATAATTTCAAAATCCTCACATAGCTGGGCTTCTAATGAATACATTTGTTTATATGTAAACAATCTCTCACCTCTAACAATGAGGAAAGATTCTCTTCTGATGTCAAAGGTGAAAAGGTTATTATCAGAGGCAAATCCATTTTATTTGGGGCAATAAATGGGCGAATCCTTCTGTTAGTAGGATTCTTATGGGAAGTTTCAAACTTCAGTCTCTTTCAACAGCATAGGGCAAGTATAATTGTACAAATTAATAGAAAACACATTGGTTTACATTGGTTGCACTAAATAAGATGTATCCAAGAAGCATAACCAGTGCATGAAACCCTATTTTATCTTCCTGTCTTCATCACAGACAACACGAACAACACAGTGATTATATTTTCCAAATTTTGCAGAGAATAGCCAAGAGCACTTTAATCGTAAGTCCTGTATTGAACCTGATCTCTCAAGTGTTCAGTAAAAGTCTTTAGTGAGTCTCTGGAGAACTGCAAAGTGTCTCTCTATTGTACCACCCTGTGTAGCCCTGGCTGGACTGGGTTGCTGGCAGAGAACTGGCAGGGCACAGCTTTGCTCCAAGACAAACTCTCATGCGCTTCACTTAACTGCAGCATTAACTTGAGGTCCAGGTCTGTCCCATCCACATGGAAAGGAATGTGGCCTGGGTTAGCAGTGCTGCCCAGCATGGCTTCCAAGTTTTCACTTGGTCTGGAAGTTCAAACACCTTGCAGATCAAGGACAAGCTGACTTGTGGCTGTGCTCTAACTCCCTCCCATAAGTCATGCCCCGCCAAACAAGACAAGATTGCCTATAATTTACCAAACGTGGTCAAAGGGACTCATGGTGTTGAGCTGCAAATTACACCCTCATCAATAAGTGTATGCAGAAACACGAGCAAAACTCTGTGTTGCAGAGGTTGCTGTGACAGCCAGATACTAGTCACCATGCAGCTCTGTAGCTTCAGGCAGAGAGACAATTTGGCTGAAGTTATCAGCTGAGAGAGCACTTACAGTCACTTCATGGGTTATCAGTGCAATAAATGCATTAAAATATTATCCCCTTCACTAGACTGGAGTATTTCCAGCAAATAATTTTTCTTTTTTCCAGCAACAAAGCAAGGTCACATTTCTATTTTTATACACCCAAACGGGTACTGACCTCATCAGGACTGGAGGCCTGGTACACCCTGCAGGAGTCTTCATAGTGCCTCTCAGCTTCAGCCTGGTCCGTCACCCCATTGGACTCGTACACCGGTGTCACATTGTGGCACAGCGCAATCGCCTTCACCGCCTCGTGCACTCGGCTGCTCATGGTTTTACGCACCTTGGTGGCTAAGGTAAGGCCCTTCACAGCAGGTGGGTCCTGAGATTGCTTATAAAAAAGGAAAGCAGAATAAAGTCTTATTGCAGAAGTTTTTATTTTGGTGAATGCTGTATAGGTAGCAGCTGTGCAGACTCCATGTCCCCAGGAATGAGACACACTCTTCATACACCTGAACTCAGACCATCACTGGGAACACATCCCAGCATAATGCAACTTCATTATCATTGTTACTGGTGGAGTAGATTGCCCCAAAAGAGTTACCTAAGTTTTTGGAACAGTACACTTTGTTGCAGATCCACCAAGCACCGAGTGGTGAAAGACCAAAGTCAGAAGACTCAGTAAAACCACTTTTTGCTCCATAAAAGACCAGTGGCTCTGAAAATTTAGAGTCAATTTGGTTTCACGTGCAAGAGAATATAATTGCCAAAAACAGAAAACAGATGACTCATATGGACCTAGAAAATCTTAATTACATCACATTTAATTTTTAATACTATTTTTAGTTTCAGAATGGGAGTCTTGAGATAATTGCACAATTACTAAATTATCCTGGTTGAAGAAGGGACACACAATGATCTAGTTTCCTGCTCTGTTAACCTTTAGTGTCAAGAGGACAAAAGTTTCACTTCCAGGTCAAAGGCCACAACATGGTAAAAATAAGAGCAAAGAATAAGAACTACAGTTCAAAATGAATCATTGCAAGCAAATGCTTCTCATTATAAGGAATCCCACTTGGTAATGATAAACATTTTATGAGACATATCCTTTACCAGTGTAATTCCACATGCTATTTTCCACACTCTGATGATTAGGACATATAAGATCTTCAAATTTAATACTGCTGCTCCTCAGCACTGTTGCAACAGGCTTTAACCAAATCAAACAAGAGCTAACCCTCAGCTGAAGTGCATTTAGACTGACATATAGCACTAGCCAAATACTGAACTAGTCACAGTCACCAGAAGGCTCTTGACAAATATTGAATACTTTGGCAAATAATTAACCAGTAGGTAAGTTTCCTCTGGAGGCTGAATACAAAATTAGGGCAAATAGATCTGAAGTCTGTTTGGTTTTTGGTTTGGGGATTTTGTTTTTGTTTTGTTCTTTTAAAAAGTACAGTTCAGTCATTTAAGGGTCTCAACACCAAGAGAAGAACCAGATGCTAAGGTGGCTGTGAAAGCAGAGGAGAGAAAGAGAGAGATGCTAGGAGTTACAATTACCTGAGACACGTGCCAGTGAAAAAGATAATTACTCAAAATACCAAGTATTTATCAACTCATATGCTTATTTAAAGGCACATTCTAGCCTGACAGTCTGCCTAGGGAAAAGTTATACCATCAAACAGATCACTGAGGTCAAGGAAACCTGCTGTGTGTCTTTACCACCATGAACAAAATCCAAAAATAAAAATCCTATTTACAGTAAGTACATAGTGCCTTTTTCCAGGCAAGAATGCTGGCTTCATGTTTCACTTTGTGGGGGGTATAGAAAGTGCACTTCAATCTAAAAATCTCTTGAGCAAAGCAAAAACAATGTGAAATGGAAAACCCAGTTCACTGCATTGAGTGTCCATGCCCACAGAAAAGCACAGGCACTTCGAAAACGACTTCTGCGGTTTCCGTAGGAATGAAGCAGTTCCACAACTATTGAGAAATGAAAATGCTTGACACGTGACACAGGAGTAGTAACTCATCACTAACATCTGCACCTTGTGTCTGTGGAATCACATTCTTCAGAAGAGAGAATGTAATTGTCAGTAAGTCGCAGAAGTTTTTTCTAGCTGCAGTTGAAAAAAACTGTTATTAACAGAAAATGAAAAATAATGCTTCTACGATTACGTAATTAGTGACAATTCTTAAATCTCTTATAAGTAGCAGTGGCTAGAACATGTCACTGACAGCTGATTTTTTTTTTAAGGTAGTACTGTTATTAAGTAAAACCTCATCCCTTGTTTTAAGAAGGAAGTGCATGTTATCTATATAAAATTTAAATTGATAAGCATCTTGTCTGCTGTAACATGCTAAGGAATACAGTTTGCTGACCCAGGCAAATCACATGGCATTACTTGGTTATCATACAAAACTGAAATAAAAGTCTAAGAATAGAGATGAAGACTTTTTAGATGCTGGCTCACCCAGTGATACTTAAAGAGGAATGCAAGGGAGAGACTTCCCAAAACAGGATTTTCCTGTTCCATACTTAACATGTTGACTCTGCTGCCTTCTTTAGCTGTAAATATGTCTCAAAGCAGATGCCAGTTATGCACCATATAAAATTATTGGTGCATTACTGAAAGAATCCCACTTTCACCATTTTCTTCTTTAACCATCAGGCATAAAGCAGCAATACTGCCACATGTTCTGTTACTGCTTACTAAGTACCTATTGTTCCTCTTCCTTTATTATTGCCCCAGTACACAGCATTTCAATCAGCATCTTAATCCACTAAATATTACCCAGTTGTCAACAAAGCAAATGCTATGGTTGCTGTGTGGTGAACATCTAAGTAACAATATGCTATTTTACCATCAGACCTCAGTAGTAAGACACAGGCATGTACACTTACAGATCCGTGCAAGTGCTGTGGCAGTTAGACTGGTGGATGTGAAACAATCTATGAATGTAATAAGCAACATGATAATATTTATGTATTAAGCATCCAATGACCTTCAGACTTTTCCAAAATAGCTGATAGGCAGATCCCTGCCATATTAATTCACCATTAGCTCAGTGACATGGAAAACTGTTTTGTGAGCAAAAGGTTAAGTAAAGCAATTTAATTCTACCTGTGTGTATATACTGAATATGTGGCTCTGCACTTCATCCATGGAGTCCAGGCCATAAGCTACAGTTCCCAGATGAAGTCGTTTGAAGACCATCTCGTTCTGTGTAAGAGTTCCTGTAACAGAAGCAGCACCAGACATACAGTGGGAACCAACATGCCTATTTCCCAGCAAAAGTTCTTGTCCTGCTGTATCCCAAATTCAAGAGAAACTGGGCCAGAAGATGAATCAGTCATGGCACTAGGCTCTTGGCACAGGCTGAGGCCAGCAAAAAAAGACAGTATTAAGAAACCTGAGGGCTTATTCTCCTGGAAAGTAATGGTGCACATCACTGTGCCAGTAAATAAGAATGCAATTCACCGCGCAGTCAATGCCAGTGAGAGTTGCAGGCATAATTCTGATTCTGTTGGAACCAAAGAAAACTTCTAGAAACAACTTCAATAGGACCAGGATTTTATGTCAGACCAAGCTTTTCATTACAGCTTAGGTCTTCTGAATTCAAGCTCAGCTTTAAAAGTGTAAGGACAGCAGTATACAGACTGATGGCAGAATCTGCCTACACATGTAAGTGAACTTCATCTGGCTTTGAAAATTAATTCTAAAAAGTTGCTTTTAATTTTATTTTTACCCTCAGCTTTTGGTTTAATAGCAGACTTTAAAGTGTTCCTTGAAGTAGCATAATATTCCTGTCCTTTCTTATTTACAGTGCATTCAGAACAAAAAAATGCAGGTTTTTGGGTTTTTTTTCCCCAAAAACCTGATTAAATCATATTGTCAAAATGACAGGAAATGCATATTTCTTCCAGTCCAAAGAAATCTTACATTATACTCTCTGGCTGGCCAAAAACGTAACAAAATCCAAACAACAACATACCATGACTCAAAACTGTATTTTCTACATAGATACCTGTTTTGTCTGTAAGCAAATAGGATATCCTCCCCAGCTGCTCAGGAATAGTGCTAGACCGAACCACAGTGCCAGGGATTTTGGAATCTCTGCGGATCACCCAGCTGTAGACAATTTTCCCCATGTCCAGATTCACACGTAAACTGTGCAGGAAGAAGGGGAAAAAGAAAAAGAAAAATTATCTCCAGTTAAACTTTGGAAAAAAATCACTGTGAACTGCCACAGTACAATGAAAGGACACATCTTCCATGACGAATTTGAGCGGCCAAATAAAGTATTCTGGGAGAAGTATATTCAAAGTCAGTGGCTGGGTGGCAAATGGGGAGAAGGATTGCATTGCTGCAGTGGTACTGAAACTTAAAGACATGATAAAATTAAGTTGAGAAGAACAGATACCATTTGAGGGGAAGATGGACGCAGGCAAGTAAGGACAGCGTGATTGATAGGCAGACAGCAGGTTAAAAACAGAACCGAAATAAATCCCAGATCTACACTGAAAGTTACAATCAACTTATTAATATAGTGCTATTAAATATTAAAGTTTCAGTTCCCTCTAAATTTGGGTTCTATTACACCACATGCTGTATAAATATCTCTCCTTTTCCATTTTTTGCTCTGCTCTAACCAACGTAACCTGACAGCTCGGACACTGAAAGAAAGGGCCTTAAATGACTAATCCACAGAGTCAGTGTCAGTGAATGGGTGAATATGTTAATTCAGCAGAAATAACAAAGCAATTCTTACGTTTGAACAGTAATTTGATTTCTATTTTTAGATTTGCTTACTTGTCAAATGAGGAATAGATAAGAGTTTACGTGCTTGTTCATACTAGAAGCATGGAGGAGGCTGCAAAGGAAACAATATTTTGCTGGGAAAAATTACCAGTCAGCTTACCTAATGGGAATGATGTTTGAGAACAGAAGGAGAAATCTTATGATCTGAAGATACCAACGGCCAGCAAAGTGCTGAAGGGCCACCATGACGAGCGAGACCACCACAAGAGCCCCAAACAGGATCTTGGTAAGACAGTTCACTTCCAAATCAAAGAGACCAATCTAAAGAAATAAAAGGAAGACATTTCAAACACACAAGAGGAGATGTTAGCTCAATGAACTGCCATATCCAAAGAGCCTTTCTCACTAGTCAACTACTTCTCTTTTAAAACACCACAAACATTTGAATTTATAAGCAATATTGTTGCCAGCTTATTAAATAAGACTTCCATTCTTTGGAAGCTAAGCAATGCATGAAGAGGTGTGAGAGGACTCATGCTGCCAACAGCTGCAGACTCTATAAACATCCCCACACCTTGTCTTAGCTTTGCTGTAATAGAAGAATGCAGCAAAATCTTCTTTCCTATTCTAACTGGGACTATCTCATTAGAACCATATAAAACAATGGTTTCACCAATCTTAAAATTGACAAGATATATGTACAATAGGATCAAAATATAAGGACAAATAGGTTCTGCTATGGCAGTTATCTTAAACCGTATGCTGGAAGATAAGAATCATTATTCCTATGAGGTTGTCCCAGTAGTGTGTACCTATATTTTATTTAAAAAAGGATAAATTCATGCCCCTTTTTATTTATTAATAACACTGCTTCCTTACCATACCTTACTTCTTGGGTTTGAAGTATTCATCACACTGCGCAGTTCTCTTCCAGTGTAGAGGACAACTCCCACAACAGTACCTTAACAAAACAGCATGCATCAGCTGAAGAAAAAAACCCATCCATTTGTTTTCTTTATAAAAATACTTGTCGGATCCAAAGGCTTGATGGCTGGAAAGGATTTTTAGCAGGATAATTTCAGAAGCAATAGCAAGCAGAAATTAAAAAAGCTGGTACCTGAAATATAAAACCTATGAAAACACAGACTGTGAACAGAAGACATCCTACAAAAAGTCAGTAAGTTGATGCAGCATGACAGACTGCATCAACTAATGTGCATGGAAAGAGAAGTCACTGCTTTGCTCTCTTGACTTTCCCTGACCCCCTTTTGATGTCAGTTGTCTCTCCCCACTATAAATAAAAGTTGCTAAGGAGGGAGGATTTCTTGGTTTTCCTCCCACCACTTTTGAATTCCACTTATGTGTGGGTAAGTTTACCTTACACCAGACAGCGGTTCTTCATTGTGCATCAAAATTAAATCAGTACTCTGGGCTATGGTTCTTTATTGGTGAAGGCTGACACAATCAGAGTAAACCAAATTAATTCCAACAGCTTTGAAAGACAGAATTATCTTATTTTAAAATCTATAATTTACTTTAAGTATTTGCCTAATTGCTGTTCCCACTGAAAGGCTAATCATACCCACTCCTATCTTACTGTAACAGATGGAGCTGCTGGGAGCCTATCAATGTATTTTAATGCTATGTCCCACAGTTGCTAAAGAGCTGAGAGCAACAAAGTTCTCCCTTTTCTTCTCACAGAAACATAATACAGTTTAACACCATAAATTACTGGGCTTCTACAGATTTCTCTTAAAGACTTTACAAAAAGCCATAGAGAAAAAGCTAACTACCATCAAGAGTTTAAAAGCTGCTATTGCCAAAGTCTAATTTTTTACTAGAAAATTTTAGGGCTCTGCAAAAACTGGAAAATAAAGCACTGCTTTTTTTGGTAAATACACTGTCATTTTATACTCTGCTATTCTCCTGCTCCCATTAATGATCAAAGTTTTAACAAGCTGCAAGTGAATTATTTTTAAATAAGACTGATTCAAAAAGAGGTGGTATCTAAAAATATGCTGAAACATTCCTTTAGGAAAAAAAAACAAAAAACAAACAAAAAAACCCATCCCGCAAATCACTGGAGCCATATGGCAGGTGATGGTAAGATCATCACAATTCAAATCAGCAGATGGCACAGCTACTCCAAATCAACTGCAAACAGTCAGAGTCAGACCCATTCCTACTACAGCAGATGGAAAAAGCCACGTAGCTCTGCTTTGTCTTACAAGCAGAGGCTGCCCCAGTGAGATGGCATCACTACAACTTGACAGCTTTCACTTACAAAAGAAGAAAAATAATATTCACATTTTTTTCCTAACGGAAATAACCTGCAACATTTTACCATAGGAGAAAAAAAAAACCTGAGTATTAGATTGATCAAGTCAGTCAAAATGAGAGGAAAAACCTGCCAGGACTAGAAAACAGCTTGAAGGCACACTGGTATGTATAAAAAGAGTGTTTCTAGTTGTTTTATGGCCATTCAAAACAGACTCGACTGCATCAACCATTTGAATTGATGAAACTATTTGCAAATGTTATTCCTATTAACTGAACTCACAAAGATATCTATCTACAAATAACTTACCCAGAAAGGAGGATTAGATTTAAACAGTAAATTCATTTGGGCAGAAAGGAGGTCATTGCATGCCTCAATACAGACCAAGTCCAAGACCACCTGGGACTTCTAAATAGCACTGAAGTAGCAACTAGGTGGAGCAGAGTGTGGGCTGTGCCCTCCTCTGGGGAAAAATACCTGCACCCACACATAAACTACACACAGGTGAGTGTACAGCAGAGGAAGAGGTTCTACCCTCAGCAGGCACCAGCTATGAGTGTGCTGGGGGTAGGAGGGCATTCCCCTCTGACTTCAGTAGGGCTCTTCACTGTAACACCCCCGTGTTAGGCTCAGTCACAGCAGTGTGAGATCTGCAACGGTTCAAGAGCTGGTACAAATTAAAGCTTCGATACAAGAGGCAGGAAAGCCTCACTGGGAAAGGGTGCTGTGGAGAGAGGAGCTATACAGGACTGAATCACAAGAAAAATGGCTTTGCAGTTCTCTATCTGTTTTGTTTAAAAGCAGGATGAGCTGAGACTCATGCATTAAGCAGCCTGATGGGTATTTGAAGCTGCTAAGTTGAGTGCATGTGTCCATGCTCAGAGGGAAAGAAAGTAGACTACCTACTTGCATGGAAATTATTAATCTATAAACATAATTTACTTGATTAAAATTTATTTGGACCTTGATTAAACTGTATTTGGACAACTAGTTTTTTTACAATTCCTTGGTCACAGCACTGTGATAACACTGTAATACATTACAAAGAAGAGTCAGTGCAAGATTAGATAGAAACATACAGGAATGAAATTTATTCACTGTTTTCTGCTTTAAAAAGAGCAAATAAAAATGTTTTCAGTGCTTCAAAAAAATCTTTTGAAGTTCATGTTCCTTCCTATTATTATTAATTCCATGTACACCTTGGTACCACACTGTCAGGTCTCTCCAACTTTAATTCTAGAACCGTACTACAGAATTTTACTCTTTTCCAGCTATCTGCAAACTTTGCAAACATGCTGGACAGGAGCAGGACAGGCTTTTACTTTTACAAGCCTCTACAAGAGGCCATTGATTCATCTTAGGCCTTGGGAGCTTATCATATATATAAGCCAAAATCTGTCAAAGAATTTATTTTTTTCCTTTTTAAAAGTATGTAAGACAAACTCAATGGAAGCACTTACCTGGAAATCTTTCATCTTAGCTTCTGTTACCAGAATCTATTTGACACCATTTCTGTTACAGATTAGGATGTAATGTGGAGAGCAATTAAGTGCTATTCTGGTCCTAGATACTAAAGAAGTGCCCAAAGGCCACTCCAATTCTTTCTCATCTAGGAATGTCCAAGAGGCAATTAGATGTCAGCTCAGCTCCCCAGAGGTGTTAGGACAAGTGGGAAACCTCATTCCAACTGCTAATTTCTCCAACTGACAGAGATTATTATTCCATTACAAAAAGACCTTTAAAAATTGTTAACATATTCCCTTAAAAAAAATTTTACACATGCCTCCATCCTACCTGATGCAATTACTGTGCTGGCCCAGAGGGTGTTTTCTATGCTTAAACTTTCATTTACTGGAGGGTCACTGTCCTCCTACAATAGAATAAAAAGAAAAATAAACAAACTTGTCAGTAATGCAAAAGACCAAAGGATGACAAGAGTCACACAGAGGTGTTTGGAGAGGGATGCTGGGAGAGTTGGTAGAGGACTTCCTGATAGGATGGAGGATTTTCATAAACACAGGTAAATCTCTGGTTGGGTTAAAAATATGACCACTTTGTTTCAGTGGAACAGAAGGATTGGGGGGCCAAAGGAAAAAAAATAAAAATAAAAAAAGCCCTTGGGAATCATAAATGAGAAACTGATTTGTCAGCAGCTCTCCAGGGACTACAGGAAAATGTTCCCTCATTTGGCTCATGTGGATTAATAGCATTTCTCCTGCTACTGTAAAATCTCACTGAGAACCTGTTTGGACTGCTCAGTGATGCCTGAAAAGTTGTCTGATATGCACCAGAGAACAGTAACAAGAAAGCACGATTCCTCTTAGGCACCAAAAGATTAATTCCACACAACTGTACCTTTGCATGAGAAAGTAAATTAATGTCTGTGCCTGTTTTATACAAGAACTGCCTCCCCAAGCCACTCAAACTCCTCTTCTGGGCTAGCACTATTAAACCAGATTAAATTGTGCCACATGAAGATAAAAGGGCAAAACCTACAATTTTGAATTAAAATATGAGCAAACAACTTCTAAAAAGTTGTAAGAGTCTCCTGTTTGTTACAAAACCATTTGTAACCATCCCCAAAGGTGGGGATGAATCTCTGAAAATTTTCATAATCCCACTGAGAGGAAAAAAAACCAAAACAACCCAACCTTTTGCCCCAAGTAGGCAATGCATCTTCCCAACAAGGCAAAAGATATTCATATTTTTAATGGTGATATTTCACAGTGGCTCTGAGCTGCTGCCCTCTGAAACAGGGGCCAAATATAACTGAGTTCACATAGGTTGCATGCAATTGAAGGCAAAAAACCAACTGAGACTGAATTAAGGCTGCTATGGCCTGCTCTAGCTAAGATCCCCTGTCTTTTCACAATTAAAGGATTTTAATACTACAGAGTTCATGGCAGTCCAGATTTCCTTCTGAACAGGCACCATGAATACATAACTACCAATCTCTGTCCAAGTGTTCAGGTGTAATACCTTCAGAGTAAGGTCCTTGATCCCAATCAGCCTATGACATTGTCCCCAAGTGAAAGCTGCAATAACCATATTTTTGTTTCAGATTTATTTAATGGATTTTAGGGGGGAGGGGGGCGGGGAAGAAAGAAGAGACAAAGAATATCAATGGCAAGAGAGAGTTTACTGTTTATCCTGAAAAATTCTGGCATCCTGGTAGCATTCAGCAGGTTTGCATAGCAAATGCTACATACATTATTTCAAATATATGTCAGCAAGACTCACCCTTGTGAAGGTCCCCACGAAATTATGTATATCAATATTGGGCTCTTCTGCATATACATAGGATCGGATTTGCAGTAGATCCTATAAAACAGACATGTTTTGCCAATCACATTTTAGTACCATACAAATGTTTCTACCAAAATACTTTGAGCAAGAGTTACTTATCAAGTTAAGATAATTACTAAATTATATTACTTACTGGAGCCCAACTGTCTAAGAGCAAATACAGTTGTACCAGCTTCACTAAAGAGTATTTCTTGAACTGATACCTGAGAGACTCCTGGAAGCTGCTTAGATGTTGGTGCCCCATAAAATAAATTTCAGCCTGAACAATCAACACAGCCTAAGACACTTATTACTCCATAGCAAAGGAGGTTTGGACTAGCCTTCCGAGGCAATGAAGGAACACCCTCTCACTCAGTATTTAGTTCAAGTTGCTGGTGTCATTAGGAACAGTTCTCTAGTGACAAGATATGCCAGTTCTGCACAGTGTTTTCAGTGCTGGCTCCTATACACGCATGAACTATTCACTCCATGGAGAGAATACTTAGGTACTTAGAGCCCTCTACCTCTTTTTTTTCCCCTTTTTAAAACAAAACAAAAAACCAAACCACACAAACTACTTCAGCTAGAGATTTTGAGAAACAGAACATTTGATGGAGGTTACACATTTATTTTAGATCCTACAGTGGAGCTTCTGTGGTGAAACTTCTCCCTTCATAAAGGTGAGCAATGAAAACTCAACTGCCACTGAGGCCATTTCATGAAATCTCATGAATTGTGCCTCTGAACACACTGCAGTCCAAGAATTAAAGGGAGCATTTAAGTACCACCACCACCACGGGCACCTATCCTGCAACAAGACCTATCCTGCAGTAAGTTACTGCAATGGTCTCTGGAGAGGAAAAAAGAAAACAGGAGCATCCTACCATTAGCCACCTCCTACTACAAGGTCATTCTCTAACTGCCAACCCCAGTGCCTCTCTGCACAGCTTTGCAGTGGCAGCCAAGCAGTACTGTGACACCTCGCTTCATCTTATCTGAAATCTTGCCTGGAGCTCAGGGAGAGCTGGTTTACCCTTACTGTCTTTCTTGCCAAAGCTAATCTGTAACATGCACTGAGCCCAGCACAGAACAATATTGAATTAACCTGATTTTGAAAGCAGCCCATTAATTGAAGCACCAGAACATTTTTCAGGTAAAACAGATAACACATGGTTACCAAGTAGTATATTTTGTACGAAGGCAGCTTACAGAAGCAGTTGGCAGTCTCTGAGTACAGGTAACAGGCAGCCGCAGTTTCCAGTCTGTCTCACCATCCAGCTGGTCAGTGCGAAGGAAGCAAGACCCTGTGGATTTTCAACACCAGTCAGTGCTCTTTCCAGATCTGTTTTAGGTACCACCTACATAACTAGGGCACCGTTTGTTCTTCAGAAACAGTATCTGAGTTCAAGTAACATTTGTTAATAACATAAGAATTATATTCTTGCATCACACATTCATTTCCTTCCACTAGTCCAGAATACAGTGTGACTCTGCACTGTATCTTTAAGACATTTGAAATGTTCTCATTAGTCTTTATGGGTTTTTTTAAATGCTTCTGATCAGACATTTCCTTATCCCACACTACACAAAACAAACCTGAACAGCAAGTGAAATGATTTACATCTATAATGCAAACCATTGCGTAACCCAATTCATTTACCCTGGATTCAACTACCTACATTCTTTGATTAGCAAACAAAAACATAGTAAAACATCCTGAGAAGTGGCAGTCCATAAAAGCATTTGAATTCTCTGTCTCTCTAAAATTTTACTATTATCTATTTCTTTCACAATTCCAAAAGATAATTTTCTCTAAACAACCAGTGAAAGGTTAATGGCTATTTTGACAATTGGTTCCAGATGTTTACCATTCTTCTCCGACGTCCTCAGGAAGATCATGTCAGCAGGGACCCGCTGGTTCTGTTAGGAGAAGAAAGGCCATTATTGTGCATACACCCCTGCACGCGTGTGCAGCCGCCTTCTACAGCCCCACCGTGACAAGCAAAGGGGGTATGGAGGAGAAAGAGGATTTCTTTGTCAAGCTGAAGCTTGGTATTCATTTTGTTTCAAATATTAACTGGTGCCAGCTCCCACTGACCAGACTGACCAACAGCTAGGTTTACAAAAGAGCTAGTGAGTTAACTCTAGAAGTATTAAGAAATTTTAAACTAATGCTGGTTTCCTTTCAAGAAGTCCCATGCTAGAAGAAAGCATGTATCTGGAGTCTACAGCTACCATTTTCTTGGTTTTTGTACTGACTATTTTCAGACTAATGGTTTCAGAGGACACAGCTGCTTGCACAGAGAGTGCATAAAAAAAAGGGGGGGGCGAGAGAAAAACCCTGAAAAGGGATTAAATATTGTAACTAGTGTTCAACACTATATTCTGAGCCTATCGTAAAACAATGTGACTTCAAAATATCTCATTCTCTATGGTCTTGCAAAAAACCAAACCAAATCAAAAAAACTTAACAAAGATACACATAAAGGCTAACCTTTTCAACAATGATGAGGTCTCCTACTTGTATATTAGAGCTCTTCACTTTCACAGTCCCTGCAAAGCAAAGATATCAGTGCATTAGAGCAGCAGCAGAAGAGGGTTTGCGGGTGCTGTGCAATGCTCCTCACCTCCCTTCCTTCCACTCCACTATTCTGGAGAAAATGGGTAATGTTTCCATCACAAGAATTAGGCAACACTGCCCTGTGAAGACTCACCAAGCCCACTGCTCTCACTGGATAAAGCCCACTGCTCTCACTGGATAAAGCACTAAGTTTCAATCTGCAAAAAGGGCTGAAAGCCTCTCATCTAACAGCTCCAGACCTCAACCCTGGACATAGAAACTCCCTGGTCACTCTCTAGTGACAGCTTTGAAACAAGCCCTTAAACTTTTTTTTGCACTACTGGGTTAACCAGGAATTCAAAAATACTTCCAGCATCAGGCAGACAACAGAACAATAACAGAAAAATTACAATAGGGAACCATCAACTTCTGACTCCTCTTCCCAAGGTGGTTGAAAATTTAAAGCTCAACTCTCAAGCTGTAAGTAAAACGGGCCCATCTTAAAAACCAGGCTCATTTCCTTGCGTGCTGCAGCTCTTGTATCTGGCTCAGCTCTCCCACCACTCCTTTGCCTCTCGGCGGACACAGCCTGAACAAGCGGGTCCTACAGAAAATGCATAAATATTTATTCCTTTGCAGCTGTCAAACATTTCCCAGTTGCTTTAAAACAGGGGATTAATTTAACAATTGGCTAGTAGTTTCAAATCATTATCCAGCTCTAGATTTGGCTTCTCAGACTAACTAGTGATTTATAATCAGTTAATTTGAACCCTGCCTCTACGTGTCTGTCTGTTATATTTCAACAAAAGCCTCTTTAATCTGCTGTGATTTGAGTGGAAGTGGGGGAGGCACGTGGAGCTCACCCCGGCACAGACAACACTTCTACTGTACCTCGAAATTCATGGGCTAACTGGCCAGATAGCAGCTCAGGGGGAAAGGAGAAGGGGGAAGGGAGGGGGAATAGAAATTAGCACAAAGCACAAAGGTCACTAGGATTTTACTACTGGCAGTCCCTTCATTAGCATCCTTCTCAGGATATGCTTCAGTGTTTCTGCTCCAAATTAACAATGAAAGCCATTCTGGGCTCCCGGCAGCCTGCTGCTTTGGTGACACACTGTGTGCTTAACAACATGCTTCATCACTGCTGCTAATAAATGCAGACTTCCTTACATGCTGTAATTATTCCTACAAATTATAAGCAGTCATGGCCCATTTCACAAATATCTCATAGGGCTTTGGTGGATTCTGGGTTTTGCCTTGCAAGACTTTTAGGTTGGGTTTGTTGTTTTTTTTTTAAAAAAAAAAAGAGTAAACAAAATGAATGCTGGGCTAAGGACATCTCTGCCGGGGCAGGAAGCATACCGAGGATTAAGAGTCCATTACGCAGAGGCTTGAAAAGAAAAGCCGCACTCCAAGAGGATCCAAAAAAGCATCCCTGGCAGTCTTCTGTATGGGCTATACAAAGTTAGGTACTATGACACTAAAAGGGTCTGACAGATAACATCTCTTCCTCCCCTTTTAATACGGTTATTCACGAAACAACAAAAAGTGCTTTTGAATATTCTCCTGTGTAAAGGAAGGAAAAAAAAAAAACAAAAACCTGTGTGCTCTCCTCACACAGGCACAGCAGTTCCTAAACCACTGTGCAAAAAAGCTCTGGGAAGGAGAGGTGGACTTATTTAAATAACCATACTTTCTCAAAAGGATTTATTTGGTGACTGTCAGTATAGGAAGCACTACCTGCAGGGCTCAAGCACGGAAACTTCTTTTTGTAGCGCTTTTCTTAATGATGTAAATTCACACTGGAAAAGAAAAATTAATGCCTGGACAAAACTACAACATGATGATTTCCTACCATTATGCACATAAAAGGCTTTTTGGATCATTATTCTGAAAACAATATCATCTGCTTTGAAATTTTTTCAATACAGGAAAAATCAAAGCAGCTGGAGGAGATTTGTCTTGTCCAATAACCCTCTCAACCTCAGCTGTTTTAAGGTAAAAGAAAGAGAGGACCTTTCTAACCAATGCACATTTTTATAACTCCTGTATAAATGAGATGCCCTTTTTAGGTAGCAAAGCTAATTCTGCTTTTCCAGCCATACTCCTGGCCTCTCACGGATGACATCTCTGCAGTATGTACCATATGTCCTGCTAAGAAGGCACGGGACCAGATGTTTCCTTTGACTCAGGACTCCCATAAAGCAACTTACTTGAATTAGTTTCATTTTGATCTTGGGAATTCTGTAATTCCTTTTCCTTTCTGTGGGGAAACTACCTCCTAAACATTACATGTTTTCTCATGCATGTTTAAGAAACTAATAACACAACTGCTTTATTTCTCAATATTGCTCTGCAATTACAGTATTTTTGTAATAATAAATTACTGCTTTTATAAATGCATCTAGAAGTGCTTCCTTTAAATACTCATAGGTTTATTTAGCATTTACAATGCTTCCAGTTTATATTTTCAGAAGTTAATCAGAATACAAGTCAGTGATTAACACAATTTTAAAAAGCAACTAGACTGGATCTCTTATTAAATAAAAAAAAATTTAAAATCAAGTCTTAATATTTGATTTATTTTTGTTTCATTCTTCGCTGTATCCTGATTTATATATTTTTAAAGACAAAAAAAGGTAAATGCAATAAAATGCTTGTTTTGCTTGTTTGTTCCAACTTCAGCTATAGTCTTTGCAATTATCACCAGATCTGCAGCATCATAGATGTACCATAAACCAGATTATTTAAAGTATTAACTACATTAGCCACAAGAGATGCCTTTTTGTACCATGTGAACACTTATGTCAAGATTCCACAATAGATCTGCAGAGCTTCAGTAAGGCACAGATCAAAACACTTAATTTGGAATTAAAGATAAAGCCAGATGTTTATTAAAACAAGTCAAATGCATCTGAAAAAATAGGATTGTTTGGATGTGCTACACCAAACTTTTGGTTTTGCAGCCTTATGCTGTATAAACTGTGGAGCAGGACTCAGAGGGTTTGGGAAAATATTGTTTTTATATGGCTGGTAAATGCCAATGATCTGTATCTTAAGTAGCACCCCTCAGTAGGAGGTCTCTTCCCATTTCTTTCTGTGGAGTTTCTCTCCATTATGCAGTGTTACCCGGGGAGGGGGGGCCACGAGAGAAGAAAAACAAACCCAAGAATTTGCAAGCACAGTTCTAGCTTTCTATCAAGCAGAAAGTCAGCACACAGACTTCTGAATACAAGGCAGCTTGTAGGTTTATGAATAGGGGACTGAAATTTGATTATTTTTTATTACAATCCAAACAACTGTCCTTTAAATGGAGAGCCTTCTATTTAAAAAAAAACCCAACAACTTTCCAGAAGTCTAATGGTTTCATCATTTTAGAATATCAATGGATCATATCAGTAGAAAAAGAGGTTCAAGGTGGGGTGTTTTTGATGTTATGTAAAATAAAGGACCATAGAAAACACACTGCTCTCTACTCTGCCTCACGTTGCCTTCCAAAAAGATTAGTCCCTGGAATTCAACAACTATATTCAAAATAAAATGGGATCCAAAGAGGATTCTCCCTTTTTCTCTACAAAGCAAGCAGCTTAGTTAATCTTAAAAAGCTTAACAAGAAGACTGCATGAAAAAAGTTCCACCTATAGGAGGAAAGCTGTAAATCCAAAATACCCCCGCGGGGGTGGGGGACCAGGCTGAAGGGTGTGCTGGAGCTGGAGAGCTCCCAGCCAGCAGCAGGAGCTGTGCCCGGCTCTGGCGCAGCCACAGTTCTGCACAGGGCATGAGGAACCGCACACAAAGAGGACCCGGATTTGGGAAAGTACTTAAATCTGTGCTTCTCTTATTCAAAACTGCACATAAGCACATGCTTAAGTCTCCCTGACTTCATTCAGACTTAAGACATCTGTGGGGTTCTGCTGGGAGGCCAAGGTTGGAAATAGGAAAAACCATTTTCCAGTCACCTCAAAAAAACCTATTCTCCATCTCACTGCATCTTAGTGCAAATACTCAGGAGAAATAAAAACAGCTTGGAGAAAGCTACAGTGCTCCATTAGATCCATTATAGCCAATGTTCAATAACAGCTGTGCTCAGTGTCGAGCTTCACCTCATCGCCCCCTCAAAACATTGGCTTTAGAGGTGAAACTATTGTGAAGTTTAAAAAAATTATATAGCAACATTTTAGAGGGCTTTTGTGCATCAGTACCCTTCTGCACTGCCCCTTTTCAGTGCAGGGCTGCGTCAATATGCTGAAGCATGAACTGCACTGTTCAACAACAACAACAAAAAGTAACAGGACTGTTTGAACAAGGCAAGTTCTACCTGGAGTTTTGTCAGCTACACTGAAAATTAATGGTTAAGATCAGCTGTTCTCAGCTTATTTTGGTATTTGCTGCTTCTACTTCTGACCTGGTGAAGGGCTTCCTTGAAAGCTTGCCTACTTTTTCTAACTGTACTAATAAATGCAATAAAACAAACCCAACACTTTTCCATCCCACAGTCATGGTGGCCTCACAAGGTACTTCCCTGCTCCGAGGTGATTCTCAGAGGTCCTGGGGGTTTTTTTGATGCCCAGGTCTCCTGAAGAGCTCAACTACTGAGAGACATCAAATTCAGTGAGAGGCTGATAATGACTTTTCTCCTCAAAACATGAGTCAAATGATTAAAAAAAATTCTTAGCTTCCCTACTCTACAATACTGCCTGGAGAGTCTCACTACTGTTTCTGCACCAAATGTGTGTTAAATAAAGTGGCTTCAGATTTTCAGCTAGTGCCCAGCTGCCAATCCTCCTTGGTTTCTCTCACAAAATTAGAAAAGTTAAAGGATTGGGGGAGGGAAATCATTCATGGGAAACGTAATAGCAATATGAAAAGAACTAAAGGAGAGGTCAGGCCCCTTATAGATCATTGAATAGAATCCAGAAGGCAACTCTTTTATATCTTTAAATAGATGTAGTACACCCCTCTTAGATGAGGCTTTTGTTGGTTGCCAAGCATTTTAAGTGTTGTAGTAAGAACATGTTACTAAAAGGGGATTTAATATTCAGAAACTCAAACTCCCTAGTTCGGAGTTGCCTCATAATTCCCAGAATGTGAAATATATACAGCCTTAAGCAATTATGTTTAAAAAGTAGCCTTATTCTTAAAAGTGCAAGTGTTGAAAGCAGCGTATTTTTTCCTACACCTAGTTCACTGCATCTTAATTTAAGGGTATGAACTTTTATAACAAAGGAACTGGAATTGAAAAAAAGAAGTTGCTTAAATTCAGTTCATTCCCTTTTTAAAAACAAAACCCTGGCCTCACCATCATTGTCATGGTATTAGGAGTAACTCCATAGTGAGGCAGCATTCGATTTTTCAAACGAGAATTTAAATGGCTTTGTTAGGTACGGCACAGCTGTAAACAATGGCCAGAGCCAGGGATCAGACACAGCTGAGCTGCAGCCTGGGCTCACTTACAAACGAGGTCTCCAAATTCCTCACAGTTGGAGGAAAGTGCTTGAAATTATTTATACAAGAGAAGATATGGCCAGTATTGAGGAACTATGTCAGTCACTGCTAACAGAAACACCCAAAAGATGGGGTAACATATCACACAGTATCTTTTAGCAAAGGAATCATATGATGTTAAGCCCGGTACAACCCAGAAAAAACTATGAAACTCAACTGGTATTGCATATTCAGTAAGTGATGGAACATGTCAGTATGTCAAGCAAGTCACCTTAAATTCAACACATGCACTCACAAGTGCTTTCAATACACAGAGTACCTGTACTTAACTATAACTTGTGGTACCTGTGCTGAAAAGGTCTCCAGTCCTAGACACCAGAACACAGCCTACCTTCACTCTCATTAGTTGAACCTACCTCTGCATAACCATCTTCTGACAATTTCACAGGCCTAGGTTCAATTCTTCTAGTAAAGTGCTTTTGTGAATTATCTGCCTATGTGGATCCCCTTCCCTTTTATAAGCACAGATTCACAGATATGTTGTTTCCATTAAATAATATTAAATGGTAGCTTATAGGAATCCTTCTTACATCTGTCTCTCTTACCAACATAGTGAACAAACAAAAAAACACATGCAGGGGGAAGACAGATGCACCATTACCAAAACTGGAAGAAAAACAAAAAAGAAAACCAAACAACGTATCACAACTACTACAGGTCCATTCTTGTTTTCTTCCTACTATGCTGCTTGCTGTATCTGCCTCTCCCTCCTTTCATCCATGCAACATTATGGAGTGCTTCTCTCGCGTCACAGCTTTGCAGGAAGGAAAACACATTTCCCTTCTGTAAACATCCCCCTCCACAACTTAGGGAGATTCAGATCCACTTTCATTTTCTTTGGTGACTTGAATCCACAAGGCGGCACAATAATTGGGAAAGAAGTTTTGGCCTACACTGGAGTTAGGAGCAAGCAGGGTTTAAAAATATCACATCAGCTGCTTGCAAGTTCACCCCTGCCTGGTGCTGGCTGCAGTGAACTCCCAGCCCACCAAGCAGGCTCCTGCATGTGCAAACACATTGGCTGCCCACTCCCCATGTCTCGAGTGGCCAAGATGATGCTCTGAAGTTATGTGAAGCAATTAACATACACCCTCCTCGCATTAGCTGTGCTTCTCCCTAGAAAACCCTCAGCAAAGACCAGCATCCACCACAGCCCAGCAAGGAGCCATCCACAAGAAAGCCACCCAGACCCTCAAGGCCTCTGCAGTGGCAGGAGCAGCAGCGTGGCCACAAAGCCACGTGCCTGTGAGCCCATAACCCCCTCCCCGTTCCTTGAACTCTGCTTCTCCAACTGTCAGCAGCATTTGATTGAGTTGCAACCCCCGGCGCTGCCACAGCCGTGCCAGGATGCAGCGGGCGCGCTGGAGCCGCCGAGCCGACCTCTCGCTGTGAGCTTGCTGTAGATCTGCGAGTTCACTTCCTTGTCGCGCATGTAACATCTGATCTCCTCCGCGGCCTCTCGGATGATGGTAACAGCAAGCACAAATCCCTGAAAGGAACATTGCGGGGGGGGTAGGGGAACAGAATGGATTAAAAGGTCAGGAAAAATCACATCTGCCTCTAATAAGAACAATATTTATCAGTACCAATGCCAACAATCTGCATTTCCTTGTTCTATCTTCTCTCAATAAATCATTATAGTGATATTATGCACTGCTGGACAGAACTCCTAACGGCAAACTGACAACAGACTTGTTGCTTAAAAAAAAATATGGTTGTTTCTCAGCTTTACCGTGATTCTCTGCCAGCACCTTCCAAGCAAATCTTTGTAAAGTTTATGTGAAGAGTGTAAATAACACACTTCATCTCACTTCACAGGTGAGTAACTAAGACTGACAGGAGTTACACAAAAGTCCAGTGTAAGACAGGATCCCTCAAATCTCAGTACTCTCTCCACCACAGAGCCATCAAAGTTAGCCTACCTCCTCTGGGAGATTTCTTTATATAGAAATCTATATAGAAATTTTATATAACCCCTTTTTTATATATCCAGATATATACTTATATAATGCACGTGTATTTATGCGTATGCATACACACATTCAACCTATACAAATAAGCACTCTAAACATACTAATGTGAACTACTCATAGTATAATTACACATTTGTCTGATTAGGGTTTCAGTCCTACTTTTCTGTGGATTTGAGCTGTCATTTCCTTTCCTCTTGTCATGAGGTAAATGCCCACATCACACCCTTCACTATATGAAAAAACAACTAAATTAATGCAAAACAATTCTTTATGGGGCTAGTACCACAAAGTCATTTTTTATTAGGCACTATTCAGCTCAGACTCACTAAACAGTTAAACCACTCGTCACCTGATACAGAAGAAAAAAGCAACTTTTTACAACCTGTATTCTTGAAAACTGCAACCATGTACTGATTATCTCTGTCAGTAGGAAACTTTTTTATTTTAAGAAGGGGGCAGTGTGATGTTAGAAACTGATGGTTACATGAAAAACACATGAAAATGTCTGTAAATACCCATCTACCCAAACAGCAGATTTTGCTAGTGGGTTGAAATCTCCAGCTTTAAGTAACTTAACTTTTAGAAAGAATGGCTGTGCACACACCTTCAAAAACTGTGTGTACGAGCTGGGCACAAAGAACTGGTGAACCTAAACTCCACAACCACCTCAGGAAAGTCTTGCTGTGGAGCACTGCTAACACTACCCAACACAGTAACAATTCAAATTCTCATATTTTTTTTAAACAATTAAAAATGATTAATTACCTAAGAGCTACTAAGACTGAAGGAGAGCAGCTTCTTTAATTATTAAAACACTGAGGTACACTTCACCTGCTGGCTCTCACAATCCTATAATAAAACTAAATAATCCCTAATTCTAGTACATACATATGTGTCTAAATTCACTATCTAAATTAATTAATATCAATCTTAAAATGCAATTTAGTATGTTTCTGCAGTATTTTAAAAGGCAGACACATGAAGAGACCCAAGGATGGGCAATTACTTTTTAAAAAATGCCTGTATTCAATCCTGTATTTACAAGCATTGAAAGTAAGAAGCCATTAATACAATGTTTTCAGAGAATCGTTTCACCCCCCAGCATTCAGGACCACGACTATTTGTTTTGCACCACTGTGGAAAATCTCTTATTCCCATAACCAACAAATCAAGAAAAAAATGTACATTTCTCGTCTATTTACAAGTTGCATTTGTGTGCTTAGCTAGAAATTCCTATCTGCTTTCCAAAATAAAATAAAAAAGCCTAAGTTATTTTCAACTTATGTTTCAGCTGTTTGAAGAGTCTTCAAATAATTGCCCCAAAATATTCCCACATGTGCCGACTCACTGTGTCATCTCATATGTCATTCCATCCCCAACACTCATATTAGCAGCCAGTAATGAACAAAGACCTTTCTTATCCTGCTTTCTGGCAGCTCATATGCCAAATTCTAATTGCTCACCTGGCACAGACAAGTCACAACTGCCTATACAAAACCCAGAGAGGGAGATCCTCTGTGTGCATGTATACTTTATTTATAGCACAGGATCTTATGAAACTAGCGTTAGATTCATACAGCAAATGCAATACAGCACACACTTGAGAAAGAATTCAGTGCAATCCAAGTTTTAATACAAACAGAATTTTAGCAGCAATGTCCCAAAGCTGCCCCTTCACTTCTTTCTGGCTTTTACCAGGGACTTCACAGTACTGAAAGTCTAAAAGGAAGGAAAAATTTCCGTTGCCTCTCCTGAGCTACCTTAATAGAGCCACAAATTTTTACCACCACCATTTCTCAAGTCAGTGCACAAGTAGTGTCTTAAGAAAGAGCCCTGTGCTTTTAAAATACATTTTCAGTTGGTTTTGTATCATTTCTTTGAAGTAAAGAGGATGTCTATCCTTAGAGATTTTCAAAGCTCAGGTAGATGAGTTAAGCCAATCTAAGTTTAAAGACAGCCGTGCTTTGAGAGCAGACAGTTGGACCACATGTCTCTCTGAACCGAAATTATTCTACAATACTATAAGCTGAAGTGCAGCAGAGAAGTTATTCACATAGAAAAAGAAATAATAGTTTTACTGGGATAAAAGAAAAAAAAAAAGGTACCTATGTTTAAGCATTTAAGCAGTTGTAACTGACTTATGCAGTGTATTTTAGAGATTTAAGAAGCCCATTGTATGCAACTATTCCTGTTTCTGCCCTTTGACAGCACTGGAGTTTCTGCTTCAAAACTGATTATTATAAATTTTCTTTGATCGTAGGTGAAACACATGGCTACCAAAAGAAAGGGGGAAATAGTTTACAGGAAGGAAAGAGTATCTGCACCTTGAGCGAGTGTGAATATGTCTCTATATATTATTTTTATACGTGGGAGGTTTGTGGAGGGGGGGGTTCTCAGTTTTTTCATTTGTTTTTTACAATGTGGTTAAACTACGAAGCAGCCTGTTGACCTATACCAAGGCCACAGGTCAAACTGTTTGGCAGGGGAACTTAATTTGCCATCATTGCGCATATGGCCACTCATTAAGGTCACTTTTGAAAGGTGCCCTTCGGTCCTTCGCTGCAGTTGCCAGGCTGGTCCAGGCTCACTCCAGGAGGGTGTAACACCCCACACACATCCTCCATGAGCACACCCTATGTTCAGATGCAGCTGTGAACAGCACACACATCACTCCAGTATCCATTTGTTTTCTCATGTTATTCACAAAGCCCTGCTGCAGTCAACACAGCCAGTGGCAAGAGCTCTGTGCCTGTTGACATCCCACAGATTAACAAGTTGGGAGCAGAGTCCTCTCACATCCCCATCAAGCCTCTACAAAACAAAGCTTAAAGGGTAGAACAGGCATCTATGCTACGACATGTATGGAGCAGGCCTGAAGAAGAAAGCTAACAAAATTATTTAAGGTACAAACTTAAACCCTACAGAAAAGGCAGCATAAGAAATTGTGTCAAATACTGAAACTTTCTTGAATAAATAAACCTTAAATGACCTACCAGAGGAACCCAGTACGTGTAAAGTGCGCCAAGCCTCATTTCAACAACAAATTGGGAGCAGGCCAAAAGCAAGAAATAAAGGTTGAAGAAGTATTTGAATTGGTTAAACAACACCTAAAAAGAAAAAAAGAGAAGGGAATAAATTAATGGAGTTCAGAAGTTATGCATATTGAACTAACCACCAGAAACATTTTTGTATGCTCCTCTAGTGTCTAAATGCTAACTTAGGGCAGTCTTAAAGTAGTTCTGGACACTCAGGACAGATCTGTGTCTGTTTTGCTGTTACCCTAAGGCAGCCTTTGAAGGAGGCCCTCTAAACACAACCCAAACATTCCTTATTTGCTCCAGGTTCTGTACCTATCATCTACTGTAAAACCACTGAAACTGGAGGAAGCATTGGGGTGGGATGATGAAAAGCTATTGCCTTCACACTTACCCCAGGGAGAAATGTAAAAAAGTTGTACTTCTGATTGTTGATCACATTGCGAGGGTATCTCTGGTCTCTCTTCTCTGGATGGCCAAGCCAAACAGTACGAGGCCTTGGGTCTCTCCTCCCGCAGCATCTTAAGCACTCACAACATCTATAGAAGGAACATTAATTAATGAGTTAATTTTTAACACATTTCTATGACTCACACACACCCCCCAGACCCTCTCCACCAGCCAGACAGACCAGCTTAGCATCACTTCATCTGTCACTCACCACCTCTCATCTGTCAATTATCCACTGTATTACAAATGTCTTAAAACCCAGAGCTTGACTTCCTACCAAATACAGACTCTCCACCTGCTACAGCCACTGCAGACCTGCCTCGCAGCCCACCAAGCTACGAGCAAATATCTCTTACGGTGTTGGAGCTGTCACTAAAACATCACACAACCATGTGTTCAAAGCTGGGCAGGCCTGCAGCAGGGCTAGAAATGTGTCTGCAGCAACAAGGGCTGAGGAGGCTCCTCGTTTGCTTTCAATAAACCGATGAGTGGAGAAGCATGGACCAAGCTCATCACTACACTGATGGCTGCTGGGAGAGCTTCTGCCTCCTGGGAATGGAAGGGCTTCAGGAAGCAAGGAGGTGTGGGGTACAGGCAGAAAGATCCCCTTGCATCAATCCCCGATTGCAGGTTTGATGCCACAAAGCTCCCACCAATAAAATAGTAACAGGTACTTTCTATCATTGCTTCTGTTATGTGAGTATATAGAATGGTTTGGATTGGAAGGGACCTTAAAGATCATCTAGTTCCAATCCCCCTGCCATCAGCAGGGACACCTTCCACTAGATCAGGTGGCTGTTCCCATGGTGGTGTATGGAAACTTCCTCAAACAAAAGGAGGCTTTCCTATTCATGAACTGAACTTAAACAGGAATGTATGTTATGTAAGGTGACCTCAGGTCCTCAAGAAAAAAGAGGGACAGACAGAGATTCTCCTCTCCTTCCCTGCAACCCCTAGTTCATAGAAATGTATACCTTTCCAGCAGAAGGGTTTAATATTTGCATATTTGAACTTTTGCACTTTAAAACAATCGTGCCAAGGAATAATAACCTATAATCCTCTAAAAATTAAACCTTAATTTTTTCTGGAATATGAAAATAGATACTAAATGATTGCTGATTTTTACACAGTATTACAGTCATTAGCTCTGTTTATGTTAATGGCAAATAGTATTTTAACTACTAATGCATAACACGCATTCTTATCGACTGAGAACATGCACTGCAGATCCACCTACTATTTCAGCTTGTTAGTTTACTAATTTGTTTTTTCAGGTCTTCAGGTGACTGTCCCACTGCAGCACAGCCATGGAGGCTGCGAGTTCGGGCAGCCCAGAACAATGACTGGACCCAGTGCTGCAAACCCGAGCTGCCAGAGAAACGGCTGCAAGGTTTTAAGTTCATCCTATTTTCAATCAGACTAGTCCAACAGAACCTCTGTTCTATTTTTTTTTCCCCACATTTTTGTCTACTTTGTCAGCAGTATCTCTGTTCTTGCTCTAATAAATATTGTCATAATTCAAATTATCCAGCTCAAAAATTACTTTTTATATTTTGTAATGTCATTTTTCCAAAAACTGTTCAAAATAAATAGGAAAACGCTGGCACACTGATTTTCTACTTTTTCAACTCAGGCTTGTACTAAAGCCACTTAATTTAACATCATTTCTGGCCTCTGCTAAAAGTTACATGGGAATTCAGGAAAACCACACCAACTTCACTAGAACCGGTATGATTCCTAAAGGATTCCTTTGGAAATCATTGCATGGCCTACGAACTTCAGGCTAGATGCTGCTTTTCTCAACTAAGAGATCCAGGGATGAGGTGACAGGAAACATTTATTCTCTAGAAGAACATGGAGGATTAACGTGCAATTTGTTAAGCAAAGGTAACACCAGAGAACCACGACTTTCTTTCGCAGTCCAGAGCCCACCTGCTGAGGCCCTCAGGCTGCCCCAGCTCACCTGCCATCAACTCAAGGTGCCTCAGGGCCTTCAACCTGGCTGCTGCGGCCAGCAAAAACTCAGCTCTCACATGAATTTTAGTCAATAAAACAGTGCCCTGCTCAATGTAACGAATCCTTACTTGAGGCAGTGAATCAAACCGAGCGTCGGTTACTTCGTGGGAGTGGAAGGACTTATCAGCAATCCCTCTTGCATCTTGAAAAAGCCTCTCTATTCAAACCTGCAGCATTGTACCCTCCTAAACCCCAAAAGGGTCATTTTTCTGTTGTCACTGCTTCTTACTGAAAGCCAATCTCTTCTCAATCCCACTTGTTCCTTTAAAAACAGCCCTATTGAATTTCATTGGCATTTGGGAAAGCCGGTATCAGCCAGACTGATATCCAAAAGCTTCAGAGGTCTTACAAACATCTTCCCAGAAAACACTGCTAAGATCTGCTCTTGAATCATGGCATTCTGCTGCAGAAGCTTAGTTAAATACACACCTAAGTGACAGAAATAACTATTTAAGGAAGTACATGAAGCATTTGGCCCTTGAAGTCCCTATCTTGCCAGAAGATGCATGCAGCATGATGAACAGTTACAATTCAGCCACACAGAAGGTCCACAAAGATACCATGTTTTATGCCCTGCTGGATGCAAATAAACACAAAGAAGTGTTAGCAGTTAAGTCAGTTCCTTCAGTATATAAGAAGAATAAAAACCAACTTTGCTTCCAGAAGTAAAGAAAAGGTGTCACCATGTGATTCAGTGCTCCATGAGCCAGCATTGGCATTAACTTCACAAGGCTGACTTGCAAGATAATTTCTCACAAGCTTTTAAAACTAGACAAATGAGTTTTTTCCAAATTACTTTGATGTTATCGCATTTCGTGAAGAACGGCAGATGAGTCCTGAAAAGATGGATTTTCTCTAATCTGTACTCAAGAACAACCTGAGCTTTAAGTGTCCAGGTGCCACCCAAACACAGGAGAGAAGCTCAAAGCAGCTTTCAGACTGAAATGCCGACAAGATAGCAGAGCACTACATAGCACCCACACAAGGAACATGAAATCACAAGTTTTAGGCGGTGCCAAATGTCTCTTATCAGCTCAGTGCAAGTCAAACCTGCAATTCCAAAAACCAGAGTACTTGTCAGGTGCCAGAGTTTCAGTAACAATCCCACTGTTTTCACCTACACACATTTATCACTGACCATGTAAAGGCCAGCTTTATCAAAGCCTCTGCAGTTGTCTACAATGACTTGCAAACTGTTAATTTAGTGAACAGGAGAAAATTAGGAGGATGCAGGAAAATATGACAGAAATAAAAACAGTGGATAATGTGAACAGTTCAAAACCCTGATAGCAGTAACCACCTAGATCAAATTACTAGAATAAATTAATTGGAAATGCTTTCCTGTTCAAGTATATACAAGAGGCATTTGACTTCCTACAGACTTGCAGCACCACTACCTGCCATCTCTGCCTACTTTTAGACAGGGACATTATCTGTTATTCTGCACTTGTAACATTTCTAAGACAATGGACTTCCATCTTTGGCTGTTCCCTAGCTAGTACCATAAAACCACAATTAACATAAGTATCCACTTGAAAAAGTTACACGTGACCATGAAACCATCATTTTTTTGACAAATCTACAAATTCTTCTTTTTCTTGTTAAGAAAAAACTAACTAGTAGATCTTTCTTCCTCACATGGTTGCATATAATATCCACATCTGAAAGATTTTAACGACTGTGAATTAAGAATGACCTCTGTGATAGCGCTTCAAATCAGAGGCTTTGCCCATGGGAGCAAACCTGGTGTCCACACACCCCATTTCATCACAATGTGCTTCCCAGTTACAGAGAGTTAGTCAGTCCTTGTGATCAGACATCTGAAACCAGTTACCTTTGTTTATTTTTTAGGCTGGGCCTCTTCCAGGGATTGTACTCAACAGCAAAAACACCTAGGCACCTATATAATAATATTTACAATAGGATAAGGCTCAAAGAGGGTAGTACTATACTATAGTTTGATAAATATTTTACTTGTACTGGTTTTTTTTGTTTGTTTGGGTGGGTTTTTTGTTTGTTTGGTTTTTTTGGTGGGTTTTTGTTGGGTTTTGTTGTGTTGGGTTTTTTTTTAAGGAAGTGAAATTTACCAATATGCTCCAAAGAGCTTTCCAAATATCCAAGCAGATCTTCAAACCAATACCTAAATCTCCAAAGCAGACTTCCCAACATTTTAATGAGTTCAATGACTTATCAGCATTTTTTCATTAACGTATAAGAAAAGGGCAAATGAACCCCACAAACTAAGCAGAACATTTTACCTTAAGAAGAGTGCACTCTGCCCAACTGTTTACATAAAATTATATTGCTTGTAGTCTTTTCCAAATTACTATGAATTCACTACTCTGAATGCTAACATCTAGCACTGCAAATCTGGTTACACTTGTGCTTTTCTAAATGAGACGGCAGCCCCCAATACTGACAGTCCCTATAAAGGCAGGGAAGTAGAAGGCAATTGCACAAAAGTGAAATTACCCAAAATTTAGCACACATTCTGCAATTAAAGCCATGACCTCTTGTAGTGTTCCCACCACAAAGATACTTGGTGTTGTAAGAACTTGAATTTACAAATGCTGTGTTACTACAAGGTTTGAGAATCAATCTAAAAATAATGCAGTTCCAAATATAAGCAAGAAAGGACATGGGAGAATCTGCTGTGTGAAACTCCTGCCTGGCTAGAGTCACATTTTTCACAATCCCATGAATTACAGGGAAAGCAAACTGAAAACTAAGTTAGACAAACAAAAGAAAAACTTCCTGCCTAGTGAGTTTTTGAAAGCAATTATCAGTAATATCAATGCTCAAGTAAAGAATATCCAGCATTTCTACTACAAAGTCTCCTACACAGCCTTTTAGCACAAGGTTTCTATGCAATATAAAGAATTTTATTTAAAAAAAAAAAAAAAAAAGAGTCCAACCAATGAACACAATACTACAACCAGCAACAACAGAGTTGCACGTTCCAACACTAGCTGGGGAGGTTTATCAGCACTCAGGAATCCCATTACGTCATTGCCTTCTAGCCTCCTCCAGAGCATGTAGTGCTGAGCAAGAAATTCATGCGCCCATGGCTGAAAATCAGCAAATGCTGATCTTTATCCCATATACACTCAAAGATCCCCAAAGAGTTTTAGTTATGAAGGTATTCAGTCAACCTCAGAGCTAGCATTTAGCTCTTACCTGTTCTGTGACCTTGTTTTTCCCCTCTTGTCCCACAAACCACCCAGCACACCGCCTGTGCTTTGTCAGGTGAGCACAGAGCAGAAGCTCACAGTCCAAACCTCCAGCTAGAAGGGAATGTGTCAGTGTCAGCCCATGGCTTATTGAAATAAATTAGAAAAGGAGCTTTTGGTGAGAATACAGACATTTCTCAGGCACCGAACCATGTGTTCATTCTTATAGGCAGATGTTATCATCCTCCCAAAGATACTCCATTGCCATAATTTTAATTTTTTAAAACTTTTCAATGATGTCTTAAACTTCATTAAGGAGGAATACATTACTAAGCTCATTAGTTCTGCTTTAAAATCCTCTACATAACAGCTGTGATCCTTACAAAATGCTTTACACAAAGAGGAGTGGCTGCAATGGCAGATTGTGTTTTAATAGAGTAATGGCAGGTTTCATTAACCTACCCAGGGTCACGTGCCAACAGGACAGTTTCACTCCCTGAACCCTTTCTGGGGAACTACAGGGCGGTCAGTCTCACCCCAGTGCCAGGAAAGATCATGGAGCAGGTACTCCTACAAACTATCCTAAGGCACATGGAAAACAAGAAGGTGACTG
>NW_010317506.1:0-3593 GCF_000700745.2 Antrostomus carolinensis
GGTTCTGTTTCTGTTGCAGTTTGGCTGCCTGCTCATCGTGAGGTGTTGCGGGGGCTGGAAATGAACAAAAACTACAAATCGTCATCGGCAGCAAATGTTCGGGCCAAGGAGGGGAGGAAGGAAAGCGGCAGGTTTGAGGAAAACAAATAGTTCGAATGTGACCTGAGCAGAGGAGCATCTCCAGGATGGGAACAGAGAGCTTTATAAAGGTATTTACACAGCTGTGAGAAACCACAGAGATGGAGAGAGGGATAAAAGGGAGGGAGAGAAGGGGACCTGGTGCCTGAAAGTGAGGTCAGAGCTGAGAAAGGTGACGAAGGAGGCACCTCTGAAGGATTTTGTCCCTTGTCTGAGGACACTGAGGCAGGAAACAGAGCAGAAGTGCTGGTTGTACACAGTGGAAAATGTATGAATCCTAAACCAAAGTCTCCCACTAAAGGCAAGTCTTAGGATGGAATAGTCAAGGTAAGAAGTGGAGGGAGGTTAGTGCCAAGGGAGCTGATCAGAAAGAGACCAAGGATCTTGTCTGAGGCCTGTCTACTGACTGAGGTGGCCTGTGACTCCACAGCTCTAGTGTGAAGGCTCCAATGTGCGAGCCAGGAGGTGTTCAGCAATATGGAAACACAGCTGTACGGAGCCTTCTTACAGCTTTCGGTAGCATGTAGGCTTGACGAAACCCGTGTCAAAGCAGTCGTCCTGCAGTCCAGCTGGAATTGCCATACAGATTGATGTGTCACACTGGAAAATTTTTAGTTGAGGTGCAGATGAAGGTAGTATCTGGAAATGCTTATGGCATTAGGACTCGTTGTAAAGCTGGCCTGCCCACACTAGCAGTGTGTTTGCTGTCTGTGAACATTTCACTAACGAAGCAGGCTGTCTCATTTTCAGTGGGACAGTAAAGCAGCACGGTTTGGCACACAGCTTCACCATTCACGCAAAAATCTGGCATCTCGGTGTAGTATCAGATTAATAAGTTAACAAGGCCCCAAAGGTATAAATGGTATCCTCCAGATGCTGATTAAAAGGATGAGCTTTTGAAATTTGAACCAGTTTAGACTAATCACCATGTATGTCTAGAGTCAAAAGAATTTCAGTATAAAAAGTAAAAAAAAAAGGGTGATTTCTGGTATTATAATAATGGGAATAAGTAATGCTCAGAACAGTCTTTATTGTTGGGGTATCATAAGGTAACTAAGGCGATCTGAAAAGCAATACAGTTACTGCCATAGACAGCATAACCAGGGAATATTTTCACTGCCCAGTGATAATTTTAACATTTTATTTATGTTTTAAGTCTCAGAAGAATGGAATTATATTATTATGCATTTCTATAGTGACTTATTTACAGTACCCTTGTTCCACTTCTAGCAAGTGTTTTCTTTTTAAAATGGAAAAGATCCAGAGACAGGTGATAAGTAAGATTGGATGAATGGAAAGGGTGGTGTCCAAGAAGAGAATTAAAATTTTAATCTTGTTTACAGCGAAGGTTAATAGGAGGGGAACAGACTTATTTAAAACAGTAGGTCAGCTGGAGAATATACATGGGACATTCAGATTTATTCCCATCGGCAAAGAACAGTTACATTGAATGGCAATAACGAGTGATGCAGGGAATCCATTCCTTACAGAAGCTAAGAAATCAGCTTTCAGAGAGCTATGTATCACGTGCAAAATGGGGATAGAAATAGGATTTATATTCAGGTCTTTTCTAATGGTGATAAGTTACATTCTTCAGTTTAACTGGTCGCCAGTAACTGCTTGGAGTTAGAAAAACTTTGTGCCCTGGTTGCCAGTTCATTCTCATAGTGTGCATGAGAATAAATCGCTTTGGTTTATTCACTTTTTCATGATCTAAGTCACAAGATTGTCCAGTGTAATGTTGATATTTATGGTACACACAAGCCCCCTCCTAAAATTCTGAATTATGAAAGAATCCAAGTCCTTGAACCTCTTATCAGTATTTTTCTCATCAATTGTCCCTGGTTTACTTGTATTTTCAACCCAATGATATCTTAGTTCAGTATTAAATCACATTTGGGCATACCCTTACTTCCTTGAAATCTCCACGTAAAAGGGTTCCTGTCTGTCTGTGGCCTTTTGCCTTTGTTGTGCAAGAGCCATTTCCAAGAGCTTCTCATTTCACTTTTCTGTTTTCAATACCACAGCAGAGAGGTGGGAGACCACACAGCTCTTTCTGGTATGTGACATGCATTCGTCTGCTTTTTCCTGGATCGTATCTTTGGAAACTGCCATATTTCTAAGAGTAGGCCCAGAAGCACACTGAACTTTGCCTGATCTGCTTGAATAAAACATGATTTGAAGCATCTGGTGCTTGACATCTGTGAAGGCAAATAATGGAGCTGAAACAGTCACAATCTGTTATAGAAATCCCTGTGCCTTGAGCAGCCAGTTAAAGGCAACGGCCAGAAGAGTATTGTTAAGCCCAGATGGAAGATCTGCCAAAGCAAGTTGGTTAAGAGCACTAAACAGAACATCTCCCATCCAGTCTTCATTATTTATTTTTTTTTAAGTTAAAGCTTTAATGCCTTTTTGGAGGTCAGTTTGTTATCCTTGGAACTTGTCATTCCATGTTTATGGACAAAGCAGTTGCAAAAGGCACAGGCAGAGGAGATGCAGGGTTTATTTCCCCTGCCAGAGGTGGGGAAAGAAATCAGTGCTTTTTGCCTGATACATTTTACATATCTGGTTCAATCTTGAGTGTCTAATATCTTTTCTCACCTGCTTTATAACTTCCTACAGCAGATGAGTCCCATCCTGTCTCGTGCTCTCACAGGAGAAGGTTTTTGTTCTGTCTGCAGCGTGTCTGACTCTCCACCAGTAGCTTCATTTGAGTGCTGTGAGTCAGTATTTCTGAAACAGTGAAATTCCCATCTCACAAAATGTGGTAAAGTGCTGAGAATTTTATTCACTCTTCCCACATCCTTATTTTTAATGCCAAATATTCTCTCTTTCTCTACAAACACAAAAGCAATATGGGCTTTCTGGTGTCATCGGTGTGTTTTTCACGCTTTCTTTGTGTGAGCTGTTACATCTGAGAAACATTAAGATATTTGGTTGTACAGCACACGTGAAAGGAGGCTGTTGAGCAGCAGATGGATGTGAAAACAAGCTGTGTTTACTTTCAGCAGTTTCCCACCTGTGGAACCACTTTTCCCAGTAGCACAAACCCAAAGAACCGGTGCTGGGAAACAGCGGCTGGGCCACCCGGGTGCCCTCGCTGCCCTTCTGGGGTTTCTCAGCATGGGCAGCCCCGGCACCCTCAGCCCTGCTCTCCTCTGAAGGCCGGTACCAATGCCCAGCGTGACCATTCCTGTTTCACAGGACTTCACAATCCCGCGCGTGCCGCCCCGTTCCTCGCGGATCCCTCAATCTATGCGCTCGTTCCCAGAATTTCTTGGGTTTTGGGAAGACCCGGCCCGCAGCAAACCACGGCTCCCCCAAACCGCCTCCCCGCTTTTCCCGTGAGCGCAGCCTTCGCCCGGCCTCTGCCAGGGAGAAGCGAGGAAACCGCATTGGGGGCGCCCCGGGGGTGAGCGCGCCGCCGGGGCCGCCCGGGAGGACTACAGCTCCCA
>NW_010317507.1:0-304 GCF_000700745.2 Antrostomus carolinensis
AAAATTAGCCAAAATTAGCCCAAAATTAACAAAGAACACCCCCAAATTACCCAAATTACCCCAAAATTACCCAAAATTAGCCGAAATCACCCCCAATTACCCCCAAACACCCCCAAACCACCCCAAAATTACCCAAATCAGCCCCCAAATTAACCAAAAACACCCCAAATTGCCCGAAATGACCCAAAATCACCCCAAATTGCCCCAAATCACCCCAAAAACACCCCCAAATTACCCCAAAAACACCCCAAAAACACCCAAAACACCCCAAAAACACCCCAAATCACCCCACAAACACCCCCAA
>NW_010317507.1:360-677 GCF_000700745.2 Antrostomus carolinensis
GTGATGGGGGGTGATTGTGGGGGATTTTGGGGTGTTTTGGGGTGATTTGGGGTGTTTTTGGGGTGATTCTGGGGTGATTTGGGGTGATTTGGGGTGTTTTTGGGGTGAATTTGGGGTGTTTTTGGGGTGATTTGGGGTGATTTTGGGGTGATTTGGGGTGTTTTTGGGTCCGCGGTGATTTTGGGGTGAAAAGAGGCGGATTTGGGTCTCACCGAGCGAGTGGAGGGCGCTGAGCCCCAGCTCCAGGGTGCGGGGGGGCCCCGCGGGGTCCAGCGCCCCCAGAACGGCCCCCAGCAGCTCGGGGAGGAGGGGGGGGG
>NW_010317508.1:0-2487 GCF_000700745.2 Antrostomus carolinensis
GATACAGACAAACCTTCACCTACTGTCAAGGTCAATGAAGAAGCAAAAGTGATGGGTTAAATATGTATGTGAATAAAAAAAGTTAGTGATCAGGATTTAACATCTGACCCCAGGAAAACTGAAAGCCTTCAACCTGGGAAAGATCTAAAAGAATGGAGAAAACAATAATCTGTTGAGGATGAGTTATTTGTTTCCATTCTCCAAGGCTGGTTGAGTTTACTAAAGATAATTACGTTCAAATGCTGATTAATGATATAAAAGGGTGACTTGTGATAAACGCCAGTGTTTTAAAATCTTTTTGAAAAAGCAAAATGTAGGATATTGATAACTGAAGATGAAATAGGGAGACAACTGCGAAGTTAACTTGTTCTCTTCTGAAAATTATAGTAGTTTAAATTATTAGCACTAAATACCAAATTATTGCATTTTATTTCTTTTCAATTTCTCATTTTCTGGTTTTGATAAGCTCTATAACTAGTACACAAATTTATAAGGTCCTGTACCACAAGGAAAGTTGCAAATACATTATACAGTTCACTTCTGGCATCTAAGAGGGAAGTTAGAACTCACATTTCATATTTTTTACCCTCTCAACATTTTTTTTCTGGAAGACAAGGACCAGATTCAAGAAATAATTTTCAGTTAATTTAGACATAATCACCAAAAGTAAACAATGACATGTTTTTAAAACCTTTTTACAGATCCCATACATATTAATATATCACCATTTACTTCTCCAAATCACTAGTTGAGTTTTTTTTCCCTTTTTAGATTTTTGTGTCGTTGTGGACTGAATCATTTCATGAGAAGTGTACCCACACTGACTCCCCCAAGAAGGTGAGACATTTCTCTATCACATTTGAACCTTTCTAGAAGCTGAGTAGCCACTATGTTCCATTCAAGGAACTGAAGCTTAAACCACCACAAATATCTTTGTCTGTTAATAGAAGACAATAAACAGATGACCTTAGTTAGTTTAATTAGTAAAGCATGGCTGAATGCTACTTAGATCCAGAAACAGGCAATAAAATTACGGCAGCTTCGGTTACTCTTCTGTTACTCATGGAGGACAGTAATTTCCCTTCTGCTGCTCTCAGTCAGCAGGGGAATGTCTCATGTCTTTATGTCTGTGCCTGAAGAGGATATTCTGTCCACCTAGGAGTCCAAATAACATGCAGAGTAAGCTTTTACATTTGAGATATTACCTTGTGTTTAGCAGCTGACAAGAAGAGGGAATGGATTTGTTGTAAGCCTTCCAGTGCAGTGCTGTCCTACAGCTCTGTGTGTGTCTGTGTGCACAGAGAATGGTAGTGTAACTGAATAGATGTGTACAGACATATATGTGCAGTTATATGTGTACCTGTATCTCAGGGAGTTAGAGATCACTGTGATGAGAGTGTTGAGACGCAAGCCAGTGGGTTTAAAATTTTAAAACAAAAATTCAGTGAATTTATTAATTGCAGATATATTTATGCTAAAGGTTTGTGTTTGCATATTTTCAGTACTTATCACTCCACATGCCAAACTGTTAAGTTTCCAAGACTTATCCTAAATTAGCTGTGGGTATAAAGCGCCAGGGAGCAGATGCCATACAGTTAGCGTTGATGACTATGGTGGTTTGATGGTCAAAGTTGCCAGGGCTGAGGTGGTCAAGCTTGGGAGACCCTTAACAAGAAAACTGAGCACGGAAGCGGGAAACTTTTTTCTACCCCATCCCTTCTTGCTAATATTTGCTCTTTCTGCACCACTTGTCCCCTAACTGCCAGAGAGGGTTACTTCAGCTGACTGATGTTTAACCTGTCCAGGTTTTGTGAGTGTCATTGCTCTCTGTTCACCAGCATGCCTTGGCTATTTGCTGCTCCTGTGTTTGTCTTGTCCTTTGTATGGAAACGTATTCTTGTGGTCACACTATTTTAATATGCCTATGTTTGGTTCAAGACAAGTTAATATTATTTACATCTTCATTAGTGGACTTTTAACTCATAGAGGTCCCAGGTGTCTGAATTATCTACAGGTATATCTCTTAATGATATAAACACACACTCCTACCAGCACTGTATGGTAAGTCATCAGTTTTTAAAAAATCATTTACATTTTTGCAGCCTACTTGCTTGTTTTTTCAGACAAACCAACAAGCAAACAAACCCCAGAGTTTTAGTTTCTGACGATGTTTAAATGTGGCATCACAGCCAATTACTCTCCAGCATTTGCTGTATCGCAGCAGTTGGATGGCCCTGCCCCAAAGAGAAAACAGAAAAAACCACATCAAGGACACAAATGGCTCCTTAGTCTGCAGAACATGGATTCCACTCTAACTCACTTCAAATACCAGCAGTACCACTTTAATTTTTCCTTTCTTTACAACATGACCTTTCCTCTCTTCCATCTACCAGCCATAGCAGGAACAATCTGGTTCTACATTGATTACCACTTCACAGAGGTGAAGAAAAACTTTAAACACTAGTTGAAGCATTTTAGCCCAAACAC
>NW_010317509.1:0-2935 GCF_000700745.2 Antrostomus carolinensis
CAGCGAGGCAGCGCCTGGCCCCGACAGCTCCGGGGGGGCTGAGCAACCCCGGCCGTGGGGGCCGCGCTGGGGCGGTCCCAGGCTCTGCCCCCGCTTCGCTGCTGTGCCCACACCCTGGGCTCGGGCTGCTGCTGTTGCTCTGGGTTAAAAAAAAAAGAAAAAGAGCTCTTAAACCGGTATGCGTTGGCTTGATGAGGATGGAGGGACCTGTCTGACATCCAGATTCTTCTGGTTCTTGGCAGTTTTCGACCCCTAAATGCCACGAATCGGGTCCTGGTAGAAAGAAGTGAACTTTTACCAGCTTAAGAGGTCAGCTGTGTGGTGACCACTAGTTAGGGAAAACCAGAGCTCAGGTGCCGGTTCTTTACCACAGTTGCTCGAATTCCAGCTTTGATTTAGAAGTAGTTGATAGACTCAATTGCTGTGTAGGAATTAGAAGTGGACGGGTCTCGAATTTGCCTTCAGTTGTGCTCTTCATGTGGGGGTTTTGTGCCCCTTTCATGCCCCAGGCTGTTAAGATGCAGTTTTGTGCTGCTGAACAAGCAGCCAGACTTGCTGTTCTTTATTGGTTTTGATGCTACTGTGTAGGGACTTGGAATAAAAAATCATTAGGATCCAGACAAAATAAAAGTTTATTTTGTAATGTGAAATGAAGATATGAAAAGCAGAGATTTGAAAGTAAAAAAAAAAAATATTAAAAAGAAATGTTACAGTTCTCATGATGCACAAAGCTATAATGAGCATTTTATAGGCTGCTTCTTATACAGGATTGAACGAGAACCTTGTATAGGTTTATGTTGCAAAATACTTTCTTCTTCCTGTGAAAGTACCTTCTTCATACACGTGATCCATCTACAGTGACATGTATGGCAATACGTTCCCCATATGCCATATACGGTGCTCACATGCATGATTGTGTTTGATAAGGACAACACCTGGCATCGTTGATCCCTCCTTTATTATTTTTGAGTGTATGGAATAAATGAGGCCTTCTATAAATTAGCTTACACATTAAGTGAAAATGAAGCTAAATTTATTAGCACCCAGAGGAATCATTGGGAACCAGTAGCCTTTTGCAATTTAGTCTCTGCAGAGAGGTTTCAAACATTTCTGCACGCATCCAAGAGATATGCTATGTTTGGCATCATTTTAGGTTGAATGCCAACTAATTAGTCATCTAGCAAAGATGCTTTATGAGCATTATCAGATTTCCAAAATTAAACAACTACTAAATATGTAAAATGACATACAGTTTATATTGATTTCGGTTTTAATACAGTTGTCCTTTGCAGGGTATTTTGCAAGAGCAAATCTTTTTCCCCAATAAGTGTTGCAGACTTTCAGCAAAATGCTATCAAGAAGAAAAAGTTCATTGTATCTCCTTGAACTTTCATAATGGTAATATGAAGTAAATGATAGAGGAAAATAAACCTCTCAGACTTCAGCCTGGGGAAAACAATTCTGGGTGAATATTTCACAAAATGGGCATTATATTGCTTCTTGCTTCTTCCTTTCTTATAACATTTAAAGCACTCATCTTTGAGTTTTGAACTTCTAAGTAACACATGGGGGAAAAAAATACTTTATTTTTGAAAATGATCCCTGCCTCTCCAGCTCCTGACAGGAAAAGTTATCTTCACCTGATTTGACAAGAACAGCTTTACAAAAAACCTGAACAAACCAAAACCAACCAAGAGAGAAATTTCTGCAGTTGGTCAGATGTTAAATTTTGCATAACTCAAAGTAGTAACTATGGATTAGTTATTAAAATATATACTATCCAAATCAAGTTTTCTCTGTTTTTGTTTTCTGAGAAAGCCTTATGACAAATGGGACTTGCATCTTAAAAGTGGGTCACTCACTAGTTTATAACATAGTTTATTGCAAACAAAATGTGAGAGGGGATGGGAATATTTAGAGATGGAAAGTATAGCGTGTTTTGGTAATGTTAAAGCTACGTCACTTTCTGATGATCAGCAGAATATTTATTTTTGTTTTATTCTTGAAGCTGATTCACCATCTAGTTTTCACATGGCTCGAAAAGAAATGAAGATTTTATTTTAAGAACAAAAAGCCACACAGAGGTCTGACTGATGCTGATTTTAAACTTCAAATCAATGAAAACATTTCTAATTCTGGCACAAATTATGTTTAAAATCAGACTTGGGGAGGTAGCCAAATTCTGAATTTCGCTGGCATCTTGCAGAGTTGCCACAAATAACAATTCATGAAGATTTTTTGCATGCAGAGAGAAGTAGAAAATGTTAAATTTTGGAGATTTCCTGAAACTGGATCTAAATTCTCCATGCTATCGTTAATTAGCACAATTTTTGGTAGTTACAGAAGAGGAGTTAAATTACTTGAGCATGCTTACAAATGTGGCAATGGTCTCTCCGGAGGGTTTTAAACCTCAATGGAGTATATGGAAGCTTGTCCTGGTACTTCTTATGCAGGAGCATGGTGCATGTTGAGGGTTAATAGAAGAATGAAGTTCCCCATGTCATTGGACTGACATCTTGCATTACAAACTCACTTTATTAAATGGATTTAAAAACCCTAAAAAGTTACTGTCACTTACTAAGTACTGTGAGGTTTGGTAGTATAATAAGGTTTTATAACCTCTTTCATAAACCAGAAGGGTTTATGAAAGAGGTTATTGAAGACCACTTAAGTGAAAGTTCCTGTTAAGATTGGGATGGGGCGAGGAGAGGAAGGAATCTAAAGAAGCAAAGAGATTTCACCTAGAAAATGAAACGAAGCAGAATGGGCAGTTTTGTGTAGGAAAGGAAAAAAAAAAAAAGATCTGTCAGGAAGACTTTAGATGCATAAGAGTTTTGAATTTCAGTAGAGGGAAGATATTTAGGGACTAATGAATAAAGTAATGCTGCATGATGTTTGAGAAGAGTGTGGTGGAAATTAAGTCAATTCCATTCCC
>NW_010317509.1:2958-17846 GCF_000700745.2 Antrostomus carolinensis
GAAATTCCTAATGCAATTTGTTGTGCAGGTGGGTTTCCAGTTCAAAACCATTCTATAAGTACAGAGTGTTTGCAGAAGCCACTTGTAATGTGATTAATTAAAAGCATTATCTGCTGGATAACTTCAAGAGTGTTACCACAGTGCTATTTTGATTCAGCAGTAAAACTGAAGCAAAAGCATTTCTAGTGAGACTCTGACTCCAGTTTTCATCTGCTTTTAAAAATTTTGTGTTTGACACAAAGGAAAACCATAGAAAGTTGTGAAAGCTGGATTTTCTCTGAAAATCCCCTTGTTACCTTTTTACTGGTGATTAGTTTCAAAGCGATGGTAGAAGTCCAGAAACTTTTTGAAAGGAACATTGTTCACTTGAAGTAAAAAGCCTGGGTCTGATTTGCCATTTTAAATATTTGCATGGTTTCAGACTTCACTTGAGCAGCTCTTATGGTATTAAGTGAGATTAAATTCAAACCCTTATTGGATTGCAACTCCAAGAAATGTAACTGTCTTCTGTAACTGATACAGTAACTCATCACACTGAAGCCTATGCTTAGGGAAGTAAGAAGAAAAGGAGAGACTGAAGCTGGTGAGGACAGCATCACCATGTGCTGCCATGTATCTGTTGATTTTAATGAATTGTACCTTTTAGAGAACATTTCCTCTCTGATGTCTTGCTTGTAATGGCCAGTTGGGTTCTGTTTATTTGTCTGAGGTAGAGTCTGGCATGAGCTGCAAGTCTAGTGCAGTGGTGGTAGCTCTGTGGCTTTCTGTGTGGAAGTTGCCATGCAGACTAGCTCATGAGTAGAAAGAACAGGGCTGTGTTCATTCATTTTCCTTTTTCTTTTCTTTCTCTTTCCGTATTCTTTCTTGTGATCTCATACCTGTGAAAGTGCAGCTGAGTACTTGGTGGAATAAAATATGTTGGCTATCGTTTCCCCTAAGAACGGTAGCAGAGGGCTTCTCTGCCCCTTCTAGGCTGTGTGATGTTCAGCTGATGAATAGCATTTCTGAAGAGTTTCATTTCATGTCAGTGCAGGAGGAATGATTTTAGTCAGAAAATAAACACAGAATAAATTCAAGGAGCAGAGACAATTTTCTGGTTTTAGAGGAAAGAAAAATATCTATGTGATTATCTGCTCTTATTAGGAAGTCATGTGTACTTTCAAGGTTCCATTGCTCAGCATAATGGATACTGTAGTTTACTTTTATTTTTTAGATTGCAAATTGGACTTGAAGTGAGCATTGTAACATGAAGCTGATAATTTTTTTTCAGGCAGTTGTCCATTCTTCCTCAGCTGGTGAGAGTAGATGACTCAAAGGCTTAACAGGATATGGTGTTAGATACCTGTAGTTGACTGATTTGAATTTGGCCCAGGTTAGTAATGCTTGAAGTCATTACCATCTGTCTGTTGTTTAGTGACCTGTGTAAAATTAGCTGATATTCTTAGTCCAGTTCTTAGTAGACAGGTGTCCACATTATGAAAACTGGCACCAGTGTCAAGCTTGTTGGCTGTCTCAGCAGAGGTTGCCTGCTGATGAATGGGCAAAGAAACAGTAATCTCCTCATTTCTGGAGGAATGCTTTTCCCTTTTCAGGGTTCAGACATGCTGATAGATGAACATACGTAGAAACAAAGGTTATTGTGTGCTGCTGTGTTGGTTGTATTTGTCTTTTCACAGAGAATGTAGCCCACATGTTTGAATTCCACATTAAATTTTAAAAATGCCCTACCTAGTTGTTCAGGCTTCCTACATATAGCAGGTGTCCTCAGCTGTTCTTTCTGGTGGAATGAAACGAGAACATGCTTCACTTGATGACTTTTTTTTTTGTTTGTTTCTTTTTTTTCCCCCTTCACTTAAAAGATATCAACCCTATCCAGGCAGGAAGAATTTGGAAAGAAAAAGCACCAAATCTTTCACATGTAGTTATATTAAAAAAAAATAAATCTGTAGCAACTATGGGGTTTTTTTTAGATGTAGCTGTAGGAACTGATACAATTTCATGTAGCAATCTCATAATAGCAGCAATAACTGCACTTAGCATTTAAATTGTACTTTGTATATTGAAACATTCATACAGACTTGTTTGCTAATGTTTCTGATTGCTTGCGTGCCTCTTGATGGGAAAAATTTGCAAGATACAGAAAGCCTGTGCAGGATTTGACTGTTTACATACAGTGGAGATCTCTGCAGTGACAGTTGCCTATGGAGACGTGGGGATAATGGAGCCCAAAGTCTTTCGCTGGGAGCTGTGCTGCAGTTCAACCCATATGTTGGCATAAAATACATGGGAGAGCTGTCTTAGGTTCCTCCTCACAGGGTTAGGGCCTGGCATCGCTTCTTCAGCTCACGTGTAACATCTCTATCTAACACTGAACTATTCTGGCTTTTTGCAGGGGTTGCTTTTAATCCTGCCTGAGCTTCTTTAAAGTGTATTATCTTGCAAGCAGTGATTCAGACTTAACTGTTCCCACTGCAGTGTGTAGGACTCTCCTCCTATTTCATTGACATAAAAATACACACCAGTATGTTATAAATAGTTCTTCAATGTTCCTGAAGATTTATGGTGGATAGATGCTTTCTGAACATCCATTGAGGGATAAGCCCAAATGGTCATATGTGAAGTTAATTGGCTTTCTTACAATTCACTGCATTTTTATTGCCAGTAATAGACTGTTAAGGATTCTAATAGAATCTTCTGCTTGCAGAACCCGAGTTGATTAAGTGGTGCAACATGCTCGTTTTGGAGGGCTGCTTAAATCACCAGTAAAAGTAGGTTAGGTGACTACAGATCACCTCCTCGTTGACAGGAATTCCCACGATTAATAATAGTTAATTAACTTAAAAAAGCAGCATGACTCACTGTTTGTACCCCCGCCATTGTTACCAGCTGGAGCTATGTTTTCTTCTAGAACAAGAAGAATAAGGGATAGGTTTTGGTGTCGCCATAGATACTCCTGGGTTGGCATTAAGTACTGAGATGTTCTAGAAAATCCAAGGTTTGGCCTTAACAGTTGTGAACTGACAATGTAGGTGGAAGATGTGGAGCACGACAGGGCTGCAACTGGAGAGAAAGCATTAGGGGGATAATCAGCTTCACTGTTGCTTCCTGCTGTCTTCACTCCTACCAAACATTTTACTGTTTGACATAGGTTTTGGGTGCAAAGCAAGGATTTGCACATCAGTACTAGCTGAGTAACTGTTAAGATCATAGAATCAGAGAATGGTTTGGGTTGGAAGGGACCTTAAAGATCATCTAGTTCCAGCCCCCCTGCCATCAGCAGGGACACCTTCCACTAGACCAGGTTGCTCAGAGCCTCATCCAACCTGGCCCTAAACACTTGCAGGGAGGGGGCATCCACAGCTGCCCTGGGCAACCTGTTCCAGTATCTGACCACCCTCATAGTGAAGAATTTCTTCCTAATATCTAATCTAAACCTACCCTCTTTCAGCTTAAACCCATTTCCCCTTGTTCTGTCATTAACTGCCCTTATAAAAAAATCCCTCCCCAGCTTTCTTGTAGGCCCCTTCAGGTACTGGAAGGCTGCTATAAGGTCTGCCCGGACCCTTCTCTCCTCCAGGCTGAACAGCCCCAACTCTTTCAGCCTGTCCTCATAGGAGAGGTGCTCCAGCCCTTGGATCATCCTCGTGGCCCTCCTCCGGACTTGTTCTAAAATATTTCTAGATCCTCATTCATCTACCATTTTAGAGTTGCCTAAAATGTGATTTTAACGTTTGTTTTGTCACTGTACTGCCATCATTTTGGGCAAGCAAACAAAAGTAAACTTTCAACTTTATTTTGTGGCTTCATTGTTGTCTGGGAGTTCCTTCTTTCTCATGGGTCCTACTAATAAATAAAGGTTAGAGAGCAGAATAGCAGTTACTGGAGAGTGAACTCAAGGCTTGCTGATTTGGAGATTAGGTTCTTGGTCTCAGCTCTCTTCCTCTTTCTGTGAAACTTCAAAAAATAAACCTTCAAAAAATCTCTGAACACTTATTGCTTGTGAAGCTGTAAGCATTTAATAAAACAAAATAAATCAATGCCTGAAGAGAAGCAGCTCATGCCTGTAGGAAAAATCTGTCCCTTTGCTCAATTTGATGTGATTATAAAATTACAGTGTTCTGAGAGCTAAAGGAAAGAAAATATCACCAGGGGAAAGCAGTTAAAGGTTTGGAGTTTCTTTGAGGAATATTCCTACTTAGTTTCTTAGAACTAACAAACAAAGCAGTTCCTGAAAGGGATTTGGGATACTGAGTACAGTATTCAGTATTCTTTTATTATTGAGTAAGAGAGACTAATTCCTACATTTCTTTTTACAGGTATGTGGGAAAATGACTTTTTCATTTCTATAGAACTTTGATTTCAGAAACATTTCAAGTTCAGGTGAAATATTTATATATTTAAGCCAACCCTCGATAAATTTTCATCTTGTGATTAAGAGAGGTCAGATACAATTGGATCTCTTCTGTTTCTATGTAAAAGTATGTTTGGGCTTTTCTCCCCTATTTTCTAATGCTGCAGATGAATGTCTTCACTTCCAGTATTTTGACATCTCTAGTAAGAGTTTTTCCAATCTCTTGGAGCTATTCTGCTCTCCAGAAATAATTGTATTCAGGAAATATCATTGGACTATGTTGTCAGTAAAAGGAGTAGTCTAACCACTCATATATTTCCCTGACCTGATAAACACTTATTTTTAGAAAGGGGAGCAGCTTCCGTTTGACGTGTTTAGAGAGCAACCCATCGCAAACCAAATAGCATTGTATAGAAGTGTGTTATCTGGAACTTGGGATTTTATTCTTAAAACCTCTTCAAGACAGACATGCCAAACTATCCAACTTTCCAGGGACTGCTGAGCTACCAACTGTTGTAGGGTGAATTTTCTTTAGATTTTATCTCAAAAAAATGTCCCTCTGTGAAACTGTTAACTTCCAGCAAAGTCTTTTTTGACATTTAGCTGAAAAATTCTTAGCTGTTCTTCTCTATATAACTTGAAAACTGCTTAGTGAAAAAATTTTACATGGTTTCATTTTACTTTTTGTTCACAGTTTGACACTTGTTCTAGGTGCAAGAAGTACAGGTTCCCTTTTTTCCAGTCGCTTCTTTCTTTTTCTCCTTTTAACGTTTGATTCAAAGTGACATCTGTGAACAGTGATTTTATTTTTTTTTTTGTTTCTTTCAGAGACAGACATATTATTCTGCTGCTAACAGTCTTAAGTCTTTTCTCCTTTTATTTTTGATTGCAAATACTATGATAAAGGTTGAATTAACAGACTTGAGCCACTTATCCTCTTCAGAAATTTGGGTTGCAGAGGTTTAGATACTTGGGTTGTGAATTTGTAGATAATACATTTTTTTCAAATACATACTGTTTGTTAAGGCCATCAGTAGATTTTTTTTTTATTAATTTATGATGTGAGTTAATTACCTGAATTAAACTGTTATCTAATGCTTTGATCACAGAATCATTGTAATAACTTCTAATGATTAGCAGCTTTCTAGCCTTTTACATTGGAAACAGACCTAAATCCCAGTGAAAGTAGTTAGTGGATGTGTTCTTTGGTTTAAGGGGAACTGTAGAGTGTACTGTAGAGTGAATCTGAAGTTTTAAGGTGTTTTGTCCTGTAGTAAAGGAAATAATATATTAAACCCAAACTGCTTTCTCTGATGGTTGCCGTGCTGCACCCAGCTGTGAGAGTGCAAGACCTCTGCTTGGAGCACTGCTTTGGACTAGTATCACTAGTGCTTTTAAGACAGGCTTTGTAGTAGCATCTGAATCTAGGTTCAGACCTTCAAAACTGGTTAGATATCCAACTTTTAATTTGCATTTTAGTATTAGAGCACTTAAGTGCATCTCAGCATATGGATGCAGTTCTTGATCTTGCAGAACTAAATTGCCCGGTGCATGGCATGTTGGTATCCGTAGTCCAGTTATTACCAGTAGGACTGAATGTCAGTATTAAATGCCTCCGGGAATGTGGATTTCCTGAATGCGATGGTGCTTGTTGTTAATTAGCATGGTGTTTTCAGTGAGCCTTTTAATTTTTTGGCATCTGTTTTCTTATCTGTTGCATCAACATTGGTTTTCTGCATGGGGCTTTGCATGGAAATGCTGCTTTTGATTTACTTAAGTGGTAAAGATAATTGAGCAGTGCTTGTTACTAGAGACTTACCTGACATGACCTGTATTTGCATTTTGCTCTTGCTCATCCACAGAACCCTCAAAGCGATAACTGTTCACACACCAGGATTATTTATGGGAATTGTTGACCTGCAAAATTCAAATTTTCTTGCTCACTTCCTTTTCATACATTAGGTCCTGTTACTGAAGTCAAAACAGATATATATGTCACCAGTTTTGGACCTGTTTCTGATGTAGAAATGGTATGTATTTCTGGGATTAAAATGCTGTTTCCTGGTTCTGAGAAACCATTAACTGCAGTAAGGAGTGGATGTTTTCATCTGTACTGTTCAGTCATGCAAAGTAGACAAGATTAGTAACAGCTTAATTTACAGGTTATAATTAGATACATCAAGCCTGATTCTGGTCACACTTTCACTGGTTTTTGACTGGCTTAAGGAATTAACTTCATAGGATTTAAAACAGACTTGCATAGTATAGAAGCAGAATCAGGCCTTGTGGGGAGTGTCTAAGTCAGTCTACTGTGGGGAAAAACACGTGTTATGTCTTTGAAATTGCCTTTCCTTTCTGAGACCTGTGTTATTCTCAGGTGAATAATAATGGCATCGTTTCACAAATACTTGTTGACATTTTCATTTCAGATGAATGTCCTTTGCTGATCTTTGTGCCCCTTTTAGCATCACTTTCAACAAATGTTTGACTGATAAGAGTTTTCACAAGTGTCTGCAAAAATTGAACATCAAAGTGACATGCATGAAATAGTCACAGAAGAAAAACGTTACATTTGCACGTACTGCTATTTGTGCCTGAATGACATCTGCATTCATTTGAGGTCAAATCCGGGATAACTTTCATCATCCTTTATAATCCAGTGGTATACCCTTAAATCGTACAATAGTTTCTCTTTTTATAAAATATCCAAGAAATCACATGTAAGTAACACAGCCGTATCTGCTGAAGTGAACATGACTTTAAGGGAAAGGCAGTTTCAGGGCAGTAACTTTTTTTTCCCATACAGTGCTGTCATGCACTTTGTGGTGCACCTGATTTGGTTCTATCATGTGGAAAGGTATGTGATTGGTAGCAAGATATTTTTTTCAAGGGCTAGATTCATGACAATGGTCTCATGTTGAAATACATTCTACCCCTTCAATGGTTGTCATGTACAGTATGATGCTGTGCAGCGTGATGAGGGGTACAAGAATCTGGTCCCAAAGAAATCCAGTAATGTGTACCTCAGATTTAAAATGAGGGCTGCATGGGATCTCTCAGGTTTCATTAAAGCATTTGATGTGGTGTCACATGGGAAATTATTAGTTATATTGGAGAAGGCAGGAGTGAGAAAATGGACTGAAGGTAGGTAAGGAACTGGCAAAAGGAGAGTTCCCGACAGATGTTTCCCCTTTCATCGTTAGGGATTAGTTAGGACGCTATTCAGAAATCCAGGAATCAGTTTGGAATAATTTTTAGTTAATGTATCCACTGGTGATCCAATGTAATCTGAATGTGTCTGCACCAATAAAACTCGCCGAAACAGTAAAGTGCGATAGTCTCAGTACAGGGGATGATCAGAATGTCTTTTTAGAGCCGGGTGACTTTGGTACCCGGTGTAATGAAAAGGATTGAAATTTTACATTACGAAATCTGTCATGTAGAAGCTAATAACAGAAACTGCTACTTATGAGCTATGAAGTCACCAGCAAGAAATGACACTAGAAAAGAGATTTTTCATAGATTAACTATAAACCACAGTGGAGGATGCAGCCATGGGAAAGAAGACAGATATAATTCTAAGATGCATTACACTAGCAGACATGCCTCCTTGCCCATGTGAATAGATATGGCCAAACAAGTAGTTACAATGGTAACGTTATGCAGAAGAGTTTGAAATAAAGTCAGAAGACATCGTTTTGTTTAACAACAAGATCATAACTGTTAGTTAGAAAGGACATAAAGCTTTCTGTGTTACCTTTTTCAATGCCACATGATGCTTTTTTTGGTAAAATGCTTTAACTTCCCAAGATGAGAAATGCATTCTTTTGTCCATTCATTTATATATGATTTCTCATAATGTGCTTCTGTCTGCGGTTCTGCAGTTGTAGTTTGCATGTTTACTTTGGAGCACTCAAATGGCTTTTCTGAGGAAGTTAATGGGATAGTTATGAAGTTAAAAAAAAATGTGTGTATATGCAAGTCTGTATGTAATTTATTATCCATGTTTTATGGGCTTGGCAAAGGAAATATTTAGCTTTCTTCAGTTAAAAGCTTACTTTCCATGGGCTGAAATTAAATTTTCTTTCCTGACTTTAAAGTGGCAGTAATCATTTGTCTTGGTATTTTTGATTTAGCCAGCAGCAGAAAATCCATGGATATGTTTTCTTTAAAAATCTGTTGACACTTATTGTCAGAGATAATTTTGTTTCCAGTTATATGCTTGACTACAAATTCAATTGCCTGCTTCCTGCAAGCTAATTAGATTAATTATTTCTTAATGATTAAATATGTGTAGCAATTTATTGATATGCCTAATGTGGGAAATTAAGCTATTAAGAAGTACAAAACACACTTTAATTGGTGGAAATGTGTTTGTGTAGTGGACTTAACATTTTCTTTACTGCTGATTTCTTTGCTCCTGAGGGGTTTCTTTTTTTACAGGAAACAGTTACACATGCAAATATGATCTTTGTTTTTCTGCAATTTAATACAGGAATATACAATGGATGTCTTCTTCCGTCAGACATGGGTAGACAAAAGATTAAAGTATGATGGCCCTATTGAAATATTAAGACTTAACAACTTGATGGTTTCAAAGGTCTGGACTCCTGACACTTTCTTCAGGAATGGGAAAAAGTCTGTTGCACATAATATGACAGCCCCAAATAAACTCTTTAGAATAATGAGAAATGGCACCATCCTGTACACAATGAGGTATCTAACGTGTTTGTTCAGCTTCTTACAATTACTGTATGCAAAAGTTATACTGCCCGGACAAAATGGCAACCAGAGACTATTTAATTTGTTCCATTATAGGCTTACAATAAGTGCAGAGTGTCCCATGAGATTAGTGGATTTTCCCATGGATGGTCATGCTTGTCCTCTCAAATTTGGGAGTTGTAAGTTGCAATTATGAAATTTCTTGTAACTACAGAATTTAAATAGTAGAAGTAGATTTTGAGCAATTACTAAACTTTCTGAATATTGGTCTTGATACACAATCCTTATGCAGACAAAACTCCTGTTAAGTTCCTTGGGAATTTTATTGAGGGCCTCAAAAATTAAATCTGGGCAGAGAATTGAAAAGCAGACACTGATTCAGCTATCATGTTAAACCCTAATATTCTGGCTACACAGTTGCTTGAAATACATAGTTTTTCTTGTTTCTTAGAGAAGAATTTGATACTAGGTGAAGTGAGAGATTCTCTGAAGACAGAGAGGGTGGGATCCATCTCAACTTACAACAGCCAGGTAAAAGGCACATAGGGAAGCAGGTTATTTGACTGTCTCTACAGTTAGTGGAGGCACATTGACTTCCTAAGATAAATGTGTGGGTTATGTGGAGAGATTTGATCTTTAGTTATATTTGTCTATCTCCTGGCCTATAGTGAGAGTCTGCATGGCAAGTTTAGACTAGATAAATCATTTTTAGGCTAGTGAGAGGAATCTTAGCGCAGGTGACTTGCCTTTTGTGCTTTGAAGTCAGACATAGATTTTTGGATAATCTCCAAACTTTGGCTAGAAGGAACATTTTGGGATGTAGTGCATAACAACCGAGGTAGTTATGATTCCCTGATTTGAATACACAGCAGAGACCTCTGAGACTGCCAGGGGATGACTGGTGCACTCTATTAACTTCCTTGTCACTCTTCTAAGACACCTCGGTCACTGACTTCTCTGCTTTACACTCCAATGCAGTCAGTGGCTGGACAATAATCTGTTTTCCTTGACCCCAGAGCTCTGAAGTTGGAGATGGCTGGAAGCTCCTCATAGTCTTACTTTAGCATAAATTTAGCTTATACAGCTGGGTAGTCAAGAAAAGGGGGGATATTAAAGCCACTGCTCTGATAAAGTTTTTCGTCCCTGTTATGATGACACTGGAGACCAGGTGCTGTCAGAATTGGCTTTGGTATCAGCTGCACAGTAGGGGAGCTTCAACAGTGGGGACTCCTCCATGGGCATATTTATTCAGGCAGAATCACCAGCCAGCAGACATTGCACTTGACACTAATCTGATATTTTCCTCAGTAAAACTTGAAATAAGATGTAGCCATTTCAAATGCAAGACTGATTTGATTTAATTTTAACAGGAGTTTAGGCTGTGTGGGGATTGAATGCTAGCCCTAAGTTATGTCTTTTGTATTAAATGTGAAATGTTTCTTTGTGCTTATTTTTGGTCTATTGTGAGTTTTTTACTGACATCTGGTTTCTGGCAAATATTTTAAACACAAGTTTAAAATATTATAGTTTTTAATATTATATAGTTTTTAGTATAGTCATTCTTTTCTGTAAAGAAATGTGCACCCAGTCTCCCAAATGTATCCTCCTTATACATGCTCTTTTTTGTATACAAGTACATTTTACTGACAAAATTTTAGATAGAAAATTCTAAAATAATTTAAAGATAAACCTTACATGCCCAATGAGGGCTGATCCAGAAAGAATTCCTGTGTGGCACTTGACATATGACCTTAGCTGCTATTGATTCTCCTCTGAGGGTGGCTTTTGGGGGTAACTTAATGTGAAGGGTATCTTCTAAGGTTATTAGTGTGAGTCTTGCTATTTGATTTCAGTAGGTTTGGATTGGGTTCTTAGTAAGGTGTGAGAAGTTTCCTATTTATGCAAACTGATGCTGTGTTGTAGATGCTTATCCAAAGAGTGAAATGATTTATACCTGGACAAAAGGACCTGAGAAGTCAGTGGAAGTTCCTGAGGAGTCTTCCAGTTTAGTTCAGTATGACCTGCTTGGGCATACAGTATCAACGGAAACCATTAAATCTATTACAGGTAGGACTCTCATCAGTAAAAATTAACTTGAGGTAAAACTAACCCTGTAACATTTCCTGAGGCCTTTTTCTTTCCTTCCTGTAAGGTATTCTACTGAATGTCATAGGGTATATATTAAGGGCTGAGAGCATAAATCTGAATTAGGTTTCTGTCCTTCAGATTTACATTTGCAGATTCATTACAGTAGATTGTGACAGTCTTTCAGAAAGCTAGAATGAGATCATTACTCTGAGGGACAAAATGAGCATTTAATCACTGCTTAAAATGCAGTTTGAAGAGTCAAGAGGATGCCTGGGTGAGGAAGTAATTTCTCAGCACTGTATCCACATTATGTGCAAAAGAATTCCTTTGTTTGGCGGTGCAAACAGCTCGGGATAGAAGTACAGCATACAGAATGGGTTATTAAAGCCATAAAAATCCTCTAGTCGGATAAGGATAGGCACAAATGCATTAGTCACAATAGATACTTCTGCTGATTTGTGCTGTAAGAAATAAGGCAAATGGCAACTACAGGCATCTGAAATGAGTGAAGTATCACTGATGAGCAGTGTGGTGATAAACAGGCTTATTCCCAAAATATTTTTAAAATTTGGAATAATTTTCTATGCATCAGCAAGTTTGGGTGTTGTGAGATGGTCAAAACGAAACAGATAAAGCAAATAAATTTGATGTATTGCTCTGTGAATATTTTTTCCAAAGATAAAATAGCATTTTGGAAGAAACTAGAAATTTACTTCTCGGTATATTGATTATTATAAGTTAACAATAGAATTTCCTTGCTATCCGCAAAATGCTCATTCTGTAGTACTTTATTTAGACAGTTTATTCAGTTTATGGTAAAACTGCATTTTTTCTAATATGAATGATAATATTTTAGACAAACTTACACTATTTCAAATTCTTGTCAATGATTTTTGCATTTGTTTAATTATCATAGTGGTGGTGATGTATAAGCGTAGTAAAAAGCTGGGATAATTCCATGTAATTTAGTGTGCATCATTGTTGTTACTATTTTATTTGGCAGGTAGGTACCACAATGTTCTGGATACTATGGTAGGTAGATAGCTTTTGTTTTGTGAGTCTCTTCTTCGACAGATGCCAAAAAAAATTTTAAAATCGTGCTTATGCTGTAAAAAGTGATCCAGTATTAGCTGTATATTTATAGTATTTTTTGATAGCAGCTTCTGAATGATGCTGTAAGGACCTACTACTACCAGATATTTTTTTTTGTTTAAAACTTTGTTTCTTTCTTGTCTCTAAGGAACATATATTTCTATACACATTAAGTGGTATGAATAGCATAATCTCAAACAATCTTGGTTGATAGTCTGAAACAGTTATTCTGCAACACAAAAATTCTATGTGCAGACAGAAAAATATTTTCTTCTTTTTTTTTTTTTTTTTTTAGGTGAATATATTGTTATGACCGTTTACTTCCACCTCAGACGGAAAATGGGTTATTTTATGATTCAGACCTATATCCCATGCATTATGACTGTGATCCTTTCTCAAGTTTCATTTTGGATAAATAAGGAGTCTGTTCCAGCTAGAACTGTGTTTGGTAATTATTTCTTTTTTACTTTTTCTTGTACTTCCTTTTTAATGACTTTTGCCAGAATAGGCCTTTTTAGTGTATGGGGTGTACTGCCTCTGTGCTAGTGCAGAAAAAAGGGAATAATGTAAACTCAGAGTAATTTTTGCTATCAGTGTATGAAGAATGTATGATGTGAATCCTTGGAATCTGAAGAGAAACTCTGGAATATTTAACCAGAAGGGTGATATGGTGCCTGTGGCACATGGATGTACATCTGTGGGTATTCTACCTGCTTGGGGAGCAAATTGGGAAGACCTGGCCCTGAGTAATCCAGTCAAGTCCTTAGCCTACAACTTTAGCAGTCTTATTCTCCAGTGGACAGTAGCGTAATTACTTGAAGTCACACCTTCTAAAATCCTTTTAAAATCATTTGATTCAAAGTGTGCGAGATGTACAGATGTCTTAAGAGATATCTGTGTCATCAGTGGAAGCTTGCTATGAGTAAGGCTTAGATCCTGTTACTGTAATTTCACGTTTAGTGCTCTTCTCTCCTTTCTGCCATTGCCATTATGAAAATGAATTTAAAGAGCAACATGATCGCAAGATATTAAAAGTGCCCTCATCAAAATACAGCTTGAATGAGATGCTACAGTGAAATCTGAAAATAAAAAAATGAAAAAGCTTCTATGGAAGACAAAGCATAAGAAATTAAATGGAAATATGATTCCTAACAAAGAAGGATAAAAACAGTTTTAAAAGCAGTCTTTACAGAGTAATATCTTGACTTTATAATGTACTGTAGTCTAAAGCAGGTCTAATCAGGAAGAGAATGTTCTACAAAAAGCCTTTCTATAGATAGGTGCTGGCAAGAGTGATAGGAATTAATGTTTTTACATGATGGCCCATTCATACATATAAGTAGAGTCAGAACATTGTTTAATATCACAAATTAGGCAAGCTTAATGATTAGTTATAGGAGAAACAACTTGTAAACATATTAATCCCACTGGCTCTCAACTCCAGCATTACATTAGGCAAATTAGTCTGTTACTTCACATGCCTTTGCAGTGATGCTGAATAATGGTACTTTTTTTTGAAGAGAGTATTGCCATGAACTGAAAAGGTAGAATCTGTATTTACAGACAAAATACGATAATTGAGAATTGCAAATTATAGAGTAATAGATGTAATATGTGTCATCATATCCATATGAGACTGAAAGTTTAGACATCCACTAAATTACAGATAAGTCTCTAAAACAACTTTGAAAATAGATGGCTTAAAGTATGGCTGAAAACATCTTTTTAGTTTTCTGACAAATGCTAAAAGGGACCCTACTTTCTAAAGGTTTTCTTAACAGAAGATAGAAATGTTGCAGGCAAGAGACAGGAATGAAGCCAGAATACCTGTAATGGTACCAGCTTTCTAGATCTTTCAATTGGACACTGCCTGATCAGGGAGAACTTGGCAAAGGTAACAGAGGGAGGATACACAAGGAATTAAGGTACATCAGGTCATGATTTCTGCAGTCAGAGCTTCAGGCACTTGAATCTGATGATTGTGGGAGTTTGGTGTTTCTTGGAGGAAAAACAGCAGTAATTTCCAAACAGGTTTTTAAAATTAATTTTTATATTAAAATACACTTAATATATTTTATATGGTTACATACATTTCTAATCAGAAGCTTGCAAGCTCTGGATAATTACAGTTCATGTGTATATATAACATTTTTTACCAGAACTTAATTCTCTACCCTGTAAATTGCTATGGCACATATCCAAGGGCAATAGGGGGAAAACTGATAAAAGACCATAGCAGTAAATTGTAATACTGTCACAGCCTTTCCTCTCCTCCTTTGTGTTTACAGAATGGTTGGTCATTCAAGCCACTTTGCCCTGTTTTTACATCTATTAAACAAATGTCTTTAAAAAGATAATTCAGACAAACAATGTGATTGAAGGGGTCAAAGGTAGAATCAGGAAGGATAGGGCTAAGCAGGGATGGGTCTCTTTCAGGATAAAAAGCCAAACAAACCTTTCCATATTTTTTTTTCTCAGACTTTAACATTTTCAGTGACGTGTTTTTTCATCAGCTTCCCACTGAAGAGGGTTTTGTGAGCTTGCATATGTGTTTTTATCCTGCTAAGTTTTTTCTTAGATATTCTTTGTGCTTTCACGAGCTGGCTATTAGTCTTTTTGCTTTTTTCTCCTTCTT
>NW_010317510.1:0-1800 GCF_000700745.2 Antrostomus carolinensis
AGAAGGTCTCCCGCTCCCTGGAGGACCAGGCAGCCGAGCACCGGGCTAAGCTGGAGGAGACCCAACGAGTCCTCAATGACACCATCACCCAGCGGGCCAAGCTCCAGACCGAGAACGGTGGGAGACCTAACCACATCTTCACCCCCCACCCCACATCTTCACCCCCCTGTCCACATCATCACCCTCCACCCCACATCTTCAGCCTCCTCCCCACACCTGAAGACCTTCCCTACCCCCGCAGGAGAGCTGTCCCGCCAGCTGGAGGAGAAGGAGGCTCTCATCTCCCAGCTCACCAGGGGCAAGCAGTCATACACCCAGCAGATGGAGGACCTGAAGAGGCAGCTGGAGGAGGAAATGAAGGAGAGGTTGGTGGGGTGGCTGAGAAGATGACTGTGGTCTGGGGGTCTCCAGGAGGGTCACAAGAGGAGGTTTCCTTCACTCTCATGTCAGTAGCATCAAAAAGGAGTCAAGTTCAGGCTGGTTGGGTTGAGTGGTTCCATCTAAGGGTGGTTCCATCATAGGGCAATTCCACCTAAGGGCAGTTGTGTTGGGCTGCATTGGCCTCACAGCAACTGGCTTGGGCTGAGAAGATCGATGAGGAAGCAGCTGGGTTATTCTACAGGCAATTGGGTGGCATTGGAGCAGCTGAAGTCAAACTGGGCTGCCCTATAGATGGTTGAGTGGGTCTAGAGGTGTTGAGCTTGGGATGGTCTAAAGAAAGTTGGGATGAGAAACACCACCACTTCCTGAGGTGGAGGACCTCAAGATAGCTCATGGTGAGGTGGACCCAATGGTCCCACCTTCTCCTAAAGGCCTAAGGAAGGTTGTCTTTGTCTAAAGCAGGTTGGGTTGGTCTCAAGAAGGTCTAAGGAAGGTTGGGTGGTCTAAGGAAGGTCTAAGGAAGGTCTAAGGAAGGTTGAGTTGGTCTAAAGCGAGTTGGTCTAAAGCAGGTTGGGTTGTTCTCAAGAAGGTTGGGTTGGTCTAAGGAAGGTTGGATCAGGGTCTACAGAAGGTCTGATTGGGTTGGGGTGATCAAGACCAGCTCCTACTGAGTTGGAGAACCCCAAGATGGCCCAAGCTGCTATGACCCCAGCAGTCCCACCTTCTCCTCGCCCCGCCCAGGCCAAGAACGCGCTGGCCCACGCCCTCCAGTCGGCTCGGCACGACTGCGACCTGCTGCGGGAGCAGTACGAGGAGGAGACGGAGGCCAAGGCCGAGCTCCAGCGGTCGCTCTCCAAGGCCAACTCTGAGGTGGCGCAGTGGAGGACCAAGTACGAGACAGATGCCATCCAGCGCACTGAGGAGCTGGAGGAGGCCAAGTGAGTCATCTCCTCATGGAGGGAGACAATCCTGGGGGACAAACACATCCACAGGGTGATGGATGGAACTCACATCCACCGTGAGTTCCTCCAAGATTTCAGGCCATCCTTGAGGGCATTTGCAGGAGAAGGTCCATGTCCCACCTGAGGACAACCTAAATAGGGTTTGGGAGTGGGCAACCTCTTGGACCATGAGAGTGGACCTCTGAGGAGGTTGGAGGAGACCCCTCCACCAGGTGGGCCATCCCATGTGCTGGGGCAGCTGCTGTGGGGCAGGGGAGAGTGGAGACCCTTTCGCTGTAGAAGGATCTGGAGGGGGTAGAAGGACCTGGAGATAGTGGAGGAGATGCAGAGTCTTGGCCCACCTCTGGGGAGAAGAGGGTTTGGGTTGGCCCACTTGGTCCATGGGTGTCCTGGTTGTCCCACGGGGCAGGAAGAAGCTGGCTCAGCGGCTGCAGGAGGCCGAGGAGGCGGTGGAGGC
>NW_010317511.1:0-343 GCF_000700745.2 Antrostomus carolinensis
AAACAACCCAAATAAACCCCCAAACCAAACCCCACCCCACTGAGGAGCGGGGGAAGAGCCAGAAAAGCCAAGATTGTCCCGTCCTCAGTCCTGGTAGCACCTGTACAATAAAACTGTACCAGCTCCCGGGAGCGGAGCAGCCCCAGCCCGTCCTGGGTGGTGGGCACCGTGTCCCCTCTCTGCCAGAGAACTGCTCCTGGTGACACTGGAGGGGTGTGGGGAGCTGGGGTGAGGCCGAGCAGACAGCACACAGAGCAAGGAGGGGGCTTCTGCAGTGGCGAGAGACCCCGGGGTGAGGGGACAAGCTGCTTGGCGGGGGGACCACGGGCTGTGCTTGTCCATG
>NW_010317511.1:385-957 GCF_000700745.2 Antrostomus carolinensis
TGAGATGGGGAAGGAGCTCGGTGAGAGGATGGAGAGGTGGGGCTGGCTCTGGGCAGAAGCCAACTCCAAAGCTAAGGGAAGTGACATGTCCCCAAGCTCTCAGGCGAGGGCTGAGACCCCCTGGTTTGTGGTTCAGGGGGAGCACCGGCCTCGGGGGGAGTGCTGGCGAGGGGTTGGAGGAAACCCTCGTCCCCCTAAACCCGGAGCTCATCGTCACAGTGATCCAGACTCAGCAAAATCAAAGGAAACATTACAAATTAAATACTCATTAAATAAATACTATGGAAGACGTTGGGAGGGGGAGGGCAAACAGAGAGGTGCAGTTCCATTGAGGGGGGGTCAGGCAGGGAGGAGCAGCAGTACCCACCACCCCTCACTTCCACGGAGCCACCGCTGCCCCACAAGCTCCAGCTCCATGGATGGAGCTTCATCACCCGCCGGAGCTGGATGGGGCCCGACGGCTGCAACCGCCGCTGCTTGTCGGGAAGGGACCCCGGGAAGTCCTTGGAGGCGAGGGTCCTCTCTCCCCAGCCAGAGGAGACCCTGAGGAGAGGAGGAGTGGCTGGGCGAGG
>NW_010317511.1:1097-9196 GCF_000700745.2 Antrostomus carolinensis
TCGTAATGCACCAGCTCCACTGTCTCTGCAGTGCCCTGTGCTGACTCGGGGCTCTCTGGCATCTCCTCCTGTGCCAACACCTGGCTGAGAGAGACCTGGCGTTGGAACTCTGCCTTGGGCAACGTGGCGATCTCAAAGTGGGGGAAGCGAGCCTGGAATATGCGGGAGGACAGCTTCAGCCGCTTGAGCACGTCAGAGAACAGGAACCAGTTGCAGGGCCTGTGAGGATGGCAAGAGAACTGTGGGTTAGGGGTGGAGGGGTCCATGGGCACGTTGCCCACCTCACCACCTCCAGTGAGATCCATGGTCTCCTGGGGTCTGGACAGACCACGCGTAGGTGACCTCGCCTGGGTTTGATGGCTGCTTTGCAGGTCACATCTTTGCAAAGCACCCAAAGCAAGACAGGGACCTTGGTGTGAAAGTTACACCTTCAAAGCTGTCCATAAGCACCCTCACCCTGAGGTAAGCCACACCAGGGACTCCATTTTCCACCCAGCCATTTCTCCTGGATGCTGGCACGTGTCCCTCTTGGCCAAGGTGAAATTGGTGGCACAGAAATTCACTCAACAAAAAAAAGTAGCATTTCTGTGCCTGCCTCTTCTTCCAAGTCACCCTTCTCCTCCCTGAAGTCCAAGCAAAGGCAATAGCCACAGTGTCACAGGAGGTGCAGGAGGGAGGACTGACACAAACCCAACCGCCTTTCTGGCTTTACCTGTTCTGCTGCTTCTTGGGTTTGTTTTAAAACAAGTCCTTTCTTAAATCTGTCCTTTCTTAAAACAAAGGGGTCTTTCCTTGCTTGGATCCCCCATGTATGGGTCTCCCTGCCCTGTAAGTCCCAAAGTCTTTCTCCTCTTTTCATTAATTCTGGAGGACAAGACCAAGGAAACCAAGGTCTAAGTGGAAGGTGTCCCTGCTGATGGCAGGGGGGTTGGAATTGGATGAGCTTGAAGGTCCCTTCCAGCCCAAACCAGTCTGGGATTCTATGAAACAGGGACTGAAGGACTTCACAGGCTTTGTGCTGTGCCAGCCATCAACGGTGCTGGAACTTCTCTAAGCATGTCCACACCATAGGAGTGCTCATCCAAACCAGTGTTCCCCCCAAGGTTCCTCCACAGTCACACCCAGTGGTTCACCTCAGCCTGATGTTCACACCTGCCCTCGTTTGGATAAATCCATCCCAGCATTAATGTCACCCAAATGCTCTTTGCTCCAGGAAAAGACACTCACCCTCGAGAGACAGACACTTGGAGGTTGTAGCTGGGAAGCAGTGGCTTGTCTGAGAATTCAAACATGAAGTTGTCTGCTTCTTGCTCTTCTTCCTCCTGGTCTGAACTTCCTGGAGGGTTGAGCAGAAGATCGTATCCAATGCTATCCTTCCCCTCTGCAACAAGCAAAATAGACATGGGCATTGCTGAGAGTTTCACACCAGCCTGTGCTCATCACTGACCACCACCAGACTGGCCACCACCACAATTTCACGTGCACCTTCCCACAAGGTCACAGCAACTGGAAGAGTCAAGTCCCAGGGGTTCCTCCTGCTCCTCATCTCGGAGGAACTGAGTGAACACTGGCTGCTCTGCACAGTGAGACAACACTGGCCGACCAGGTTTGCCAGAAAGAACATTGATGTCATCACAGGAACCTTCAGGTTTACCCTGATCCTGCACAGGAGACGAGGTTCTGCCTCTTGCTTACAAAATAAAACACATCAACTGACAGTTTTTTCTTGGGTCAACCACATGGTGACCCTCCCAGCCTCTCCCTGAAATGTCCTCAGTCCCATAGCTGGTTCTCAGCCTGGAAGAACCTGCACCAGAGAGGAAGGAGGTGGACATATGAGATGTTTTATCTGCATAGATCCTGTAAAGGAAGGCACAGGGTTCTGCTGCTCCACCCAGATGCCAGCAGGTTATCTAGGGATATGCTGAGATAATATGGGGGTAACTCCAAAAACATCCAGAAAATAGAGGTTTAGAGAGAAGTCAGATCAAATGTGCTGGTGAGGAGCAAATAAACCAATCATGCAAAAGTTCCAACACCACAAATGAGAGAAAAGACTTAAAAAAATTTAAAATCTTATGATGTGCTGCATGAAAAAGCTCCACACACCATAGTGCTCTGTGAACCCAGTGAGAATGTTATTGGAATGGAGAAACAACTGCAGATGACAGGAGACACGGGCTCAAAAAGGGTCTCAGGAAAAAATGAAATGAGATTATTTCGTAGTCCTGCCAAGAAAATTAAAAATTCCCTAAGAAATAAAAAAAAACAGGGTGCTGAAATCTTCAACACTTATTGTAGAATCAGATAAAAATCAGTGATGTGAACACTGGTCACTGCTAGGCAAAGCTCAGATGCCATCAGTAAAAAAAACCCCTCTCCAATTTCTTGAGCAATTAAAGAAAAAAGAGTGAAATACATTTAATATGGCAGCAATATGGTCCTGCAAACTCTTCCCACTCAATCCTGTCCAGGAGCTCGAGCGAAGGCTGCGATGAGAACAGGAACATCCTGTACCACTGCAGAGTAACTGGGGAGACAATCAGGGACAACAATGCTCCTCCCAGGTGTGGAACAACACCCTGGAGTGGGACCTCGTGTCTGGAGCTACAGGAGCACAGAGGGAGTGCAAGATGCTGATGACTTTACCATGCTCGGATCTCAGAGATCCCACACCCCTGGCTTCCCTCATTACCTTTCAGCCCCCAGAGATTTGCAGATCTAAAGGAAAATGTGGACAACGTTCCTGCCTCGAAGAATAGAAACAGATCCAGCAGGGACCTGGGATTTCTCCTTTGTCCTTCAGCTGGTGGATCTGATGGGAAGGGAAATTCTGAAGGACGTGAACCACCGAAGGAGGAGAACTGTTTGCTGCTGAGCTGGTTTGCTACCTGTGAGAGCTGGGAGCGGCTCCGTTACTCCAGAGCAAAACCAGGTACTTCCCTACCCTGGGGAATATCTGCTCTTGGTGACTCGAGGTGATGACTGAAGGTAACTGAGCCAAAAAGGGCTCATTTCAAAACACTCAGTAAACACCAGAGTAAAGAAACCAGCCCCTTGGCTCAGGCAGGGGCACCTCGCTCTTCCTTGCCAGCTCACACCAGGCAAACTAACGCTGCCTTTTCGCTGCTGCTGCTGTAAGCTGAGCTGGGTGTGGATGAAAAGAAAGCTCCTTTTCTTCTGTGCCCGCTGAAAACAGACCTGCCAGGATACAGGATTACTTCCCAGCTGGATTAATTCCTTGCCACGACTTGCCACGCAGTGTCACGGGCAGCACAGGGAATGCTCCATGCAAGGATGGGCAGCGTGACCCTCTGGCAGCAGCGTGGTGGTGCCTCTGCTTGGGATCTCTGCCATCCTCTCTCTGAGCCAGAGACCAACATGTCCCCCAAAGTCACAGGGTTTCAGAACGTTTGGTGCAGCTGACATTTCTCCAGGGATCATCAATCTCATGTCCAGGAGGAACCTACGTTCTCCCACTTACTGTGCAGAGGTAGCGGTTAAAGTCTGAAGAACCTGAGATGCAGCATCATCCCAACCAACACTGGAAGGATCTTGGGAGCAAGGATGAAATGACATTTCTAGGGAAGAGTACAAGCAGTGCCTGGCTTGTTAACCAACTCCAGGTAGCACAGGAGAGAATAAAGACAGAACCTGACAGATGGCACCATGTGAATGCCAGACCCAGGAGAGACACATCCACAGTGGTCAGGATTTGGTGTGAAGTCCCACTGGAAGAGGTGGGACATGGTTAACAGAGAAGGCAGTCTTTTTTTTCCACCCTCAAATGAAGAAATACTCTGAAAAGCTCGACTAAAGTCCAGGGAAAGTAAAAGATTTGCAATCCCCAACACTCCCTGTGGAGATTCTCTGTGTGTTGGCCAAGTTGCCATCACTAATGACATCCCAACACCCCTCACCCTCCCAAAAAACCACCAAAAGATGGTGATGGTTTGCCTACTGAAAAAAACCATCATCTCCCTCCTTTTGCCTGCAGGAGTGGAGGGCAGGAATGTAGGAAGACACGACAAGATTTTCTTAAGACAAGCTGAGGGATATGGAGATGAAAGAAAGAACTGAAACAAGCAGCTGATTTGAAGGGAACACAATCATCTCATTTTTCCAAGATCCACCTGTTTCATTTCAGGCATTAGGAGGTATGAAAAGCAAAACACCAAGATGGCACTTTTCTAAGTCTCCTAGAAGGTATGAGAACTGGCAGGCTACAATCCCATGCCAGGATCTTCAGGAGGAAAGGAGATGGATGAACAGGACATGAGCAGATAGTAGAACTCAAGCTCTCTGAGTAACCAAGAACCCAGGTAACCAGAGAGAGCCAAACTCTCCTACCCACAAAACCACAGAGCATTTTCCTTCCTTGTTCAGCAGAGAAATCCAAGTGGGAATCAGTGATAAATCAAAAGGGGTAATATCTTTACTTAAAAAAAAAATGTTACAATCAAAATAAAACCATTTTTCTTGTGGTAAAGAGGTTTCTTCTTAAAGGATTGTGATAGCTTCAAGAGTGAGAAATCCAGAAGAAGGAGGCTGAACAGTTTCCTTGGCATGTCTGAGGTGCAAAAGCCTATGAACAATGGAGTGCAGGGCTTCTTTTGTTCTGAAATGAAGAGATATCAGAGTCCTCCAAGGATAAGTCATCTACCAAGAGGATTTTTTTAATTTCTAGAAGGAAATGACAGAGGTGACATGACAGAGGTGACATGAGAGGAGAAATGAGAGGAGAAATGACAGAGGTGAGAAACTAAAAACCAACAGCCTTTTAGCTTGCCAGTGTAATTAACCTAGAAGTTCAAAACTTCTACACCTTGAAGGAATAAGTATGTCCTCTGCCTTCCTTGGCTTTGTCTTGATGACTGGTGACAGGGGGAGTGACAAGAATTGCTACAGGAACACCGTGCTCTGGGATTGATAACCAAAGACCCTCAGGAATCACCAGCAGCACCTTGGACTCTAGTCTTGCATGGTGTGTTCAGCCTCTTTGGAGGGATCCACACATGGAGCTTCCCAAAGAAAAAGTCCCACCATGTAACAACACTCTAAGATCTCCAAGATGTGAGTTAGGAGGGACAAGGACAGACCTGAGGGAATGATGTGTCATTACCCAGCATTATTCCTCTCTCTGCTCTGCTGTTGTCAATGAAATGGGCCAGACTGAACTCACCCAGTACAGAGCTGCTGTAGAAGTCCCACGCTGTTCGAGGATCTCCATCACTGCGTCCTTGGAGATCCAGAAGGTAATCTAAAGAGAAAAATAAATAAAAATGAGAGGGTTAATGCTTATCTGCTGGTCAAAGCACGATCCTGGCACACATATCCATCCATCCTGGGTGAGCCACTTCACCTCTGCTGCTTTTCCCCACTTTGCAGTTCTGCATTATGGCAAAAAATGAACCATAACTTGCAAGAAAAGTAAGGAGGAGGAGAGGACAACATGACCCCAGGCTTGAGAATATGAAATAGAAGCTTTTCAGACCAAGTGTGTTGGAAAGAAAGGTTCTCAGGGTTGTTTTGAGTTCAAAATTACACCCACCAACAACTGGATCTACAGTTGAGCTTGGAAGAGCAGAGACAGATAGCTGGTAAACAGGATTTTTTTTAAAGAAACTGGTGATTTTCTGCCTCGTATCTACCTGTGAAGCACCACTACTCTAGCTGTCTCTTCCTTGCTGTTGTGTAGAAGCCACAACACTCATCTTGGGGGAAGGCAGACATCACTCTCAGCCATAGGGATCCAAAAATGGTCCTTTCTAACAACAGTGGGCAGGCAGCATTTGGGCAGAGCTGTTTTCAAGCAGAAGGCATCATTACTTGGCAGCACAAGTATGTTCACTTCAGTCATACAGCAGAACCAGGAACTGTGGAACAGCATCTCCGAGCTTCATGCACAGCATCATCTTTAATTGTGTGACCAGGGCATTGCCATCTCCTTGCTCATTAAAGACTGAAAAGTGACTTGTATCTTACTTGGAAAACAATCTACAATTCTCTAATTAAAAACTGGGCGGTAAAAACACACACATGACAGGAGAGAGTTCAGATTACTCAGTCACCTGCTGCTCCAGCACTTCTAAACCCCTTGACACTCAGATTTGGTCCTGTGTGCTGCCAGATGGGGAAGATGGAAGCAACTGCCAACCCCAGGCTTGGCACCTACCACAGAGGAAACGCTTCATCACTTCGCTGGTGGCAAGCTTCACAGCTGTCTGCCCAGAATAAGTGGCCAGAGTGGGATCAGCACCATAGGAGAGAAGAAGCCACATGGTTTCCAGGTTGTCATTTGCGACTGCGTCGTGGACGGGCCTGCAAGGACAGAAGCATTGGCATAAAAAAAAGAGAAGAGATTGGAAGAGGTGGCAAAGCAAATGATCTGGTTTGGGTTAAGATAAATCTAATAGCAGCTTTCCAGTACCTGAAGGGGGCCTAGAAGAAAGCTGAGAAGGGACTTTGGCCAAGGGCAGGGAGTGACAGGACAAGGGGTGATGGCTTGAAAGTGGCAGAGGGGAGATGGAGCTGAGATGTGAGGAAGGAATTGTTTGGTGTGAGGGTGGTGAGACAGTGTCCCAGGTTGGCCAGAGAAGCTGTGGCTGCTCCTCCCTGGAAGTGTTTGTGGCCAGGCTGGATGAGGCTTTGAGCAACCTGGTCTAGTGGAAGGTGTCCCTGCTGCTGGCAGGGGGGGTGGGACCGGATGAGCTTTGAGATCCCTTCCAACCCAAACCAGTCTGGGATTCAATGATTCTATGACCTACAGCTCATCCTGAAAAACATGCCCTGCTCCCTGCCCCCCACCCCTTTCTCAGGGCTCCCCCAGACATCCCCCTCTCACTGCCCCACCGTGTGCCATCCTGAGCGCTGCAGTTCACGTTGGCTCCGTGCTCCAGCAGGATGTGGAGGATGTCGATCCAGCCTCGGGCGCAGGCTTCGTGCAGGGCCGTGTAGCCAGCGTTGTCGCGATGGTTCACGTCACTGCTCTTCTTCTGCAGGCAGTAGAGCACGACATCCTACAGGAAGGAGAGCATCACAGGCCTGGTTACACACAAACCCAGACAAAGAAGCACAGGGGATGAAGAAGAAGCCACCAAAATTCACCTTGTAGCCCAGGCGAGCTGCTCTCTGCAGAAGGGTCTCCCCTGCATTTTTGTTGACAATCAGCCTCCGAGCTCCAGGAGGAACGTTCTGGGCTGTGGGCACTTCAGGGGAACTCCCTGGGCTGACCCGACGTGACTTACAAAGTGTCCACAATTCTTGGGGCTTCTTCAGAGGCCGCATTTTGGGTTGGTTCCAGCAGCTTTTCCCCTGGAAAAAGAATACAACTCCTTGAAATACCACAGCTTACTACCAGGAGATCCCCCTTCTCCCTCTTCTCCCCATGCACGTCCCCCCTCATCGGTCCCAGCCGTACCTTCCCCTCATCACAGATCCCTGACAGGTGTTTGGTTTTACATTTGCGTTTTCCTGATGGTTTCTCCAGCTCTTCTTGGACAGGAGAGCTGTCAGAGTGCTCCAGGAAGAAGCCATTCCGAAAGTCTGGGCGTCCTTGAGATTTTCGGGGTGATGGGGAAAGCCTGCTCCTCAGTCTTAGCTCTGTCCCTTTACCCTGCACAGATTCCTTCTGCTTCCTGTACCTGAAATCTAAAGGAGAAACAGGAATGAGGAGCTTCTGTCCACCCAAGACCAGCAACTCAGACCTCTGTCACCAGGCAAAACATCTTTGATGGTTGCTCATCCAGAAATCCAGACCCACGGCAGAGCACCTGCCTTAGGAGGAGAGGCTGAGAGAGCTGGGACCCTTCAGCCTGGAGAAGAGCAGCCTGAGAGGGGATCTGATCAATGTCTATAAAGATCTGAAATGTGGGGGCCAAATGGACGGGGCCGGGCTCTTCTCGGTGGTGCCCAGTGACAGGACAAGGGGCAATGGGCACAAACTGGGACACTGGAAGTTCCAGACAAACTGAAGGAAAAACTTCTTTCCTGTGAGGGTGTTGGAGCCCTGGGACAGGCTGCCCAGAGAGGGTGTGGAGTCTCCATCTCTGGAGATGTTCAAACCCACCTGGATGTTTTCCTGTGTGACCTGGTGTAGG
>NW_010317511.1:9219-11561 GCF_000700745.2 Antrostomus carolinensis
CAATGGTTACCTTCACCATCAAAGGGACAGAGCTGCCCTCACCCAAGTGCCCACCCCAAGGCTGAGGTGTCCTGGTTGTTTTTTAGGTGCTTGAGATGATGAGGTGGCATTAGCAACCAAAGATTGTTGTGTTAACCCCTCTCCTGGAGGGGGTCTGGCCCCAACAAGCCAGGCATTTGTCAGTGGATTGCTGCAGCTTGTACTCGAAGATGACGCAGATTCTTTGGCTACTACAGGACAAGGGGGTCACAGAATCACACAGCACGGCCCAGACTGGAAAAACCCTTTGAGATCCTCGAGTCCAACCATGAACCCAGCACTGACCAGTCCCCTATGACTAACCCATGTCCCTCAGCACTGTGTCTACACGACTCTTCAATCCCTCCAGGGATGGGGACTCCACCACTGCCCTGGGCAACCCCTTCCAATGCCTCAGAACCCTTTCAGCAAAGAAATTCTTCCTCACATCCCATCTCAACTGCCCTGGCCACAACTGGAGCCCATTTCCTCTTGTCCCCTGGTCTGCTTCTCCAAACACGTAGGTTGATACTATAACGCCCAGGTCCTCATCTCCAAAGCCAGCAACAGATCTAGGCCACAACTCACACCTTCTGAACCCAAAATACAGAAGCTCTGAGGGCCAAGCAAGTGGTCCCCGAGGGAAACTGGCTTCTGGACAGAAGACAGACACTCTTAAGATGTGTCCCTGCTGTTGGCAGGGGGGTTGGAACTGGATGATCTTTAAGGTCCCTTCCAACCCAAACCAGTCTGGGATTCGATGTGTGGTAAAGCTCCTGGAGAAAACTCTCCTGAATGCTGCTGCACTCAAACCTCCTCCTCAGGCTCTGTTTGGAACAGGCATCAGCAGGAGACAGTCTGAGAGTGCAAAGATTCCAGGAAACCCACCAGAAACTTCACTCCTGGTCTCACAGAGGGAGACAAACTCTGCAGCAATAGCATCAAACTGTGCCAAAGCTTGGGAGATGGGGGGAAACACAGATCACAGATGGAATTTTGACCACATGATCCAGGCAACTATGGGAGAAAATGCGAGAGGAGAGGTAAGAGCACCAGAAAATGCGGGAGCAGAGCCCCAGGCAGGTGCCACAGAGCTCTCCTCCCAGCAAAGCCACACCAGCTTTGTTCATCCTCTCTCCCTCATGTTCCCTGGTGCAAGCTTGCAAGTTGCCTTAATAAAGCAAGACAAAGCTTAAAGAAACCCAGTTGAATTGTGATGGTTCCATCTCCCTCTGCTTTAACCAGGAAGGCTGAATGCTACTCCCAGGGGTCCACGCTTGTCCAGAAATATTTCACTGTGCTACCTCGGCTGATTCTCATTTTCTCACGCCCTCTGTTTTAATCTGAGGGCAAGAGCAGTATCTTAATTAGCCACATAAACTGCTCTTTCCTACCCCAAAATCTACTGGAAAATAGTCTTTGAAAAAAGAGCTGATCAATGGAAGCATCCCACGCTGTGGACATGGAGCCATTAATAACGGTGGAGTTTCAGCATTACAAAAAACAACCCCTCCACACACAAAAAACCCCAAATCAAACCAAAAAAACCCACGTTAGACCCCAACCTGGTACCAAAAATCCCTTCCCAGCTTGTACCTGCTTTGGATTTTCTCCTTCTGTGGGGGTAGCCCACTCGCTCCTCCTCTCGCTCGGTCAAATATTCCCCTGTCTGGTATTTCCGACTTTTCTGTCGTCTCCTTTTCTTCCTTTTGATGTGGTTTTCATCTTCCTCCTCCTCGTTGGGTTCCCACACCTGCCTGGGTGATTCTACTCTCCAAGGCAGCTCCCGGGTCCTCCTCGTGTAACAGCTGCTCCTCTCAGACCTGTCCCTGCCCCTGCGACTGTGATAACGTGACGTCCTGTGGGATTTTCGCAGCTTGCGACGTTTCGAGGATGTCTCCTCCTCCTCTTCCTCCTCTTCCTCTTCTTCCTGATCCTCCTCCAGCAATGGTAAAATCTCCTGACCAGTCACATCACACTCTCCAGTCACCCCAGCAGAAGAACCAGCGATGCTTCCTAGAAGAAAATGGAATTTCTAGCTGATTAAAAAAGAAAAATGCCCAAAGTATCTACAAGAAAAACCCTACGAGGTAGGACAGGAGATAGGGAGAAGGTCACAGTCCACCCAGGACTCCCCACCCAACCCACATCCCCTGGCACCGACTCACCCGACTGGCTGCGCGTCCGGCTGCTCAGCACCACCGGGATGAAATCCCGAAAGTTGTTCTTGGGCTTCTTCTCGAGGTAACCTGGGGGGAAACCTGAGCCTTGAGGAAACACAGCACGGGGAAGGGAAGGGGAAAGGGGGGGGAAAGGAGGAAAGG
>NW_010317512.1:0-204 GCF_000700745.2 Antrostomus carolinensis
ATGCAGGGCAATGCAGAAATATCCAAGACAGAAATATCCGGGTGTAAACTTTTCGAAGCTTCTCTATGAGCATCCATCTTGTTTTCCCTCCTTGAACTCTATGGGAAATCTTTTCCTGTTCTCTGCACTAAGAGTTGTGTCCAGTTGCTGTTAGTGGATGTGTCATGGTGTGATTTCAACATACATATGGGAAATTGTCCTTGG
>NW_010317513.1:0-1859 GCF_000700745.2 Antrostomus carolinensis
TTTTTTTTCCCCCCTCTTCTTTTTTTTCCCCTCCTTTTTGCTGGCCGTGAACAAGCACAAAGACCAGGACCAAAATCCCTCTTGACTTTCAATAACTTCCAAGCTTTCCCTAGTAAATTTTTCTGATGCTAAAAGCTATTTTGAAGAAGAGGAGAGTGTGAGGTGAAGGGAAGAGAAGGGAAAACAAATCTGGGAGCGTGACCCTTGGGGGAGATGTGCCTTCTGAAGAGGGGGGGGAACTGCAACAAGCCCCTCGGACGGAAAGGATGTGGGGGGGGGGGTGGTGGCTTTTGTCTAAGGACAGTAGAAGGGGGGGAAAAAAACCCAAAACCCCAACATATTCCATCATGTGAGTTACCACGTGCTGCCCCTTCCTGGGTTTTTAGGGTGTGAACGCTGTTTTTCTGCTTTATCTGATTTTTTTTCATTGAAAATTAATTTACAAAGAGGTTTTTTGTTTGGTTTGGGGTTTGTTGTTTTTTTTTTTTAACTTCTCTATCCCACCAGCTTTTCCAAATCCTTTCAGTCCTGACATTCCAAGTTGTGTTGGGGGGGAGGCAGAGCTCACCCCAAGCTAAACTGGCGGGGGGGGTCCCTCTAAATCTCCTCTGCGGCCAGGAGTTCCCGAGGGCAGCGTGTCCCTGGCGTGTCCCTGGCGTGTCCCTGGCGTGTCCCTGGCGTGTCCCTGGTGTGTTCTCCACATGAAACCTCCAGGAACAACTCCCACTTTATTGATTTTGATGGTATTTAAAATTGATGCCACGTGTTTCCAACAGGTCGAGGTGCTTTTTTCTTTGGCTGTGCCCCATTTTTGATTGGAATCCTTCGGTGTGGATTTGATTTTTACCGACTGTTCCTATATTTGAGGTCACCTCCCTCCCTACTTTGAATCAGCAAACGGTTTGGGGTTGTTTTTTTTTGCAGCAGTGAAATGCAGTTTGCTTTGAAGGATAATAAATTTTTTATATTTCTTTGTACTTTTTTTTTTTTCCTTTTTTTCTGTGTGGTAAAATTAATAAAACAGATTTCAGAAAAATAAATAAGGAGCTTTCACCTTTTTTTCTTCTTTATTTTTAATTTTTTGTGCGTGTTTTCTGTTGCAACCTGACCAAAATGATGAAGGGTTAGTTTCCCCCCCCCCCAAAAAAAAAAAATATGAAAGGTTTTAACAAAACCAGCAGTTTTCTGAGCCTGTGGTTTGTGTTTGAAGCTTTGTGCTCTTGATTTACAGATCCAAACTCCCCCTTCGTGTGACCGACGAACCCCGCGCCCGGAAACAACCCAGACAGGTTTCAGCCAAAAGCAGATTTGAGAAGTTTCCAGTTGTTTTCACCGTCGTGTTGAACTGGTGGCCCCGTCCCCCCTGTCTCCCCGGGCACCTGGCAGTGAGCTGGGGGGGTTGTTGTCCCTGACCTGACCTCAGGACAGAGTTTAAACTGGTCTGACTGGAGCTCCCTGGTCCTTCTCTCCTCCTGTGTTTCCTCTTTTCACCCACACGGAGGCTCTGAGGAGGATGTGGGATCCCAGCACAGACTGGTTCCTCTGAGCAGCAGGGACTGGGGGAGACTGGGAAAGGGAGAGCCCAAGCTGGAGAGACTGGGGGGAGACTGGATAAGGGAGAGCCTGAGTGGGAGAGACTGGGGGAGACTGGAAAAGAGAGAGCCCAAGCTGGAGAGACTGAGGGAGACTGGGAAAGGGACAGCCTGAGTGGGGGAGACTGGGAAATGGAGAGCCCAAGCTGGATAGACTGGGGGAGACTGAAGAAGGGAGAGCCTGAGTGGGAGAGACTGGGAAAGGGAGAGCCTGAGTAGGAGAGACTGGGGAGAGGCTGGAAAAGAGAGAGCCCAGGACTGGGGGAG
>NW_010317514.1:0-37030 GCF_000700745.2 Antrostomus carolinensis
TGACAGTGCACTCTACTCCCTCATCCAGGTCTACAAGGATATAGATCATCTGACAACGAGCAATACAGATTGTTGTCAAAGTCACTGAAACTTGTAGTACTCCAGGCGTAATGCAGATACGCTTTTATTCCTTTTTCCTTCTTTCCTTTTTCACCATCTCATACCTCCTATGGCTGGTAAACACAGAAAATATCAGTGACTGCAGGTGACGGGGAGATCAGCTGGTCACCGCACATCAGTCCCACAGGCATAGCCATTTTTCATCTTTGTATCGCTACTGTCCCTTCCTTTTGCTGCTGTGGTGTTTAGTTACAACATAGCCATCCTTCACTGAACCAAGAAGTTGGGATGTTGAGGTCCAGTAGTTAATCTAGGACCTTTTCTTCTCCCTTACAAGCCCACACTATGTTCCATGAGCATACAGGCTGCTGACCAGCCTTGATGCTGAAGCCTCCTCCCTAGAAGATGGCAGTTAGTAAAAAAAATTCTTCCAAAACAAAATGGCAAACCAAGCCCACTGAGTAGCCACACACAGCCCAAGCAGCTGAGAGTGCTGCTGCTCTGAGCTTGGTTTGCTTTTTTCTTCCTGGACTTACTTTCCCAAAACAAGGAGAACACAGCCACTCCTTTGGCACAAATCATCATTTCCTGAGGGCTAGCATGAACCCTGTTCAAATTAACCTAAGCAGTGCCTGTTTGTCTAGAAAAGTCACAGCAAAGCCCCAGTGGGAGCACATGCTCTTCCAGTGACAATGAAATCAAGCAAAATGGGCAACGCACTGAGCTACAGCTCTGAAAATGCCAAGGGTAAAGTCTAGGTTATTTACATGAAAGGTAGTAGAAAGTATTATTTTTCTGTTTAAGACTAGGAAGGAGAATATTGCCTTAGGGCTGCTACAATAGAAACTGCACGCTTCACGCTTATTCATCTCCTGGTCATCAGAGCAAATTTCAGGTACAGGCATCATTTGATTTCTATAACAGGGAAGCCAGGCCTGTAAAAGCCAAAGTCAGGAAAAGAAGCATTTTCAGAGATGTTGGTAATACGTGGGCAGGGTTTTCCCCAACCTACAAGGGAGGGGAGGGGAAACAAGGAACCAGAGCATAGTAAACACCCTCTTTCTACATTTTCTGATGCTGGCTCAAGGGGGTTATTTCCATCCTCTTCCACATAGCAGCGCAGTCCCTGGGATGGGCATTTACCCCTGTTATGTGTCTGTGCCTTGTCAAGTGCACAACAAGGAGAGACTTATGTCATTCAATCCCCTCTCCAAAGCGTGTTCATTACCCTCTTGACATGTATCTGAGGTGCCCACAGTGCTCATAACCATGGTAGCACACAGCAAAACTTAATTTTCTCTTATTTCAGATGGGGTAAAATCTGATTTCTAGGAGTCATATTCAGGACAATAAGCTAAAGGTCTATTTTCCACTGCTTCTCATTTCTCTTTCAAAATAGAAAAGAGCTTTTTCTGCACTAGACCCCCTCTAGGTATAGTCCCCTGATGGGCCTTTTAGGAATCTCTCTAATTTGGGAGTGCAGAAACTGTGCTCTAACAAATGCAGGTAGAAGCCATATCTGTGCTTCTATTGCTGTGAACTGGGGAGGCATCAAGCTTAACAGTCTGTTTTTAACTTTTTGTCAAAACAGGAAAGGCAGGATGGGAGCAGACAAGCAGTTCAGACACCACTAAAGCAATTTTTGCAAAGAATAATAAAATAATTCCCCAAACAGACTCTATTGCCATTACAGCATTACATGTATCAGTAGTTTGGGGCATTGTCTCTGCTCCAGCTAGGGAATTATACTGTATTCCCCAAAAAAATTAAGAGGACTCCAGGCTACACCTTGAAACCCATCACCATATGAATGGGAAAGTCTACATCCAAGCAAAAGAAAACAGATTCACCCACAGCCATGTGTGTTTCTCTTCTTCCACTTTGGGGGAGCGCTACTTTCAAAGGCTTGCCACCACCAGTTAAATGTTAACACTTTAAGGTACAAGATCAGAAGCTGCTCAGCTTATTACTGGTAGCATTTCATTAGAAGGGACAGCTGGGTCAAGCTTTGAGTTTGCCTCTAGGGATTTATACAGACTGCTTCCATTTAAAGCAGATGAGCAGCTTACTGGACTGAAGTAAAACAAAGACCTGTATATAGAATTATTTCAAGGTTTTAGGGGGCTTTGTTGGGTTTTTGTTTTTGTTTTGTTTTTTTTTTTTTAGTTTAAAGGTAGTTTCTTGACTGTTTCTCCATCTCCCTCTGAATCCCAACTGCCAGCCTTCAGAATAGCTTATTACCACTATACTCATTTGCACACATTAATCTGACTGATAGTATTAGAAATCAGCACTTGAAAATCAAAAATTTGTTTTCTCTTCCACCCTGGTCTGACCTGTTGTTTCCACAATATTGCAGCATTACATCACCTTGCATGCTGACCTGATCTTGACTTAACACAATACAACTTGTCATAACTAAAGCCGCACATCCCAAGGCAGCCATGTGTCAGAAAACATCAGACTTGCAATTTTAGATCTCCAAAGCCCCATACAGTTGCCTTGTTTCAGTCACAAAACCACAACAGACAATGAACATCTTACAAAGCTTCTTTTGTGATGATTTATTTCTCCTCATAAAAAGGGATTTAGCATCCTTCTAAAATTGCCCTCAAACGCTGCAGCTTGTGACAGCACTGCCACCACACTTGGGAGTATGAATAAGTCAGCATTATTACAGGAATAGAGCATTGCAAAGACAGAATAAAACACAATGGAAAACGAAACTACATAATGACTATTATCAATAAAAAATACAGGCCAAAAATACAGTTATATTGCCATCCAGGAAATAGCCCTTGAATCCCAACAGTTCTCTCAATAAAAGTTAGCATTGTACTCCCTTGATCTGCCCACAAAGATAAAAAGTGTCAATAACCTACATAACACAATTAATACAACAAAAACAGTAAAAAAAACCCCAAACCTACCTACATGCTACTAGATATCTTCTACTCACCTTCACTACCCAAAGAAGAATGAACCAGAAAACTAACTCAGGTGTGTAAACCCCACAGGCAAGTGATGTTAATGAGGGTACCTCAGTGGGCCCAGGAGCAGCTGCAAATCACTACACAGCTGATCACAATTTAGAGGTAAGTTTGCACCTGAAAATAAGGGTGGAAATGCTTAAAGGAGAAGCTGTTTTCTGACAGCATCAAAACATGCAGTCAATCAGCAAAACAGACAGCATTCAAGCTGTGTAATCTGATGGCTCTAGGGGAAGCTATTGAGGTAACTGCTCACTCCTCTTGGAAGCCCTAATGGTCTCAGTGCTGGCCAACATACCCTGCAGTATGGGCTACATTTCCATCACTATCCATGCTTGTGAAGGAATTATAGAAAATATTTTTAGCATGTTTTACTAGCTTCTGTTTATCATTGAGCCTGTGTAAGCCAGAGATTCATTTTCTCTAGGTTGTTTCATGCTCATACAATGCTAAACACTTAGAACTCTGAACAAGGTAGAAAAGTAACCCAATTTATTTATTATTTATTTATTTATTTTTAATCTTAACGCACACTTGTTCCTCAGGAGTGCTACTCATTGTTTTCAACATATAGGTGGTAGTGGGGCTGAGCCAGGGAAACATCCTCACTGAACTGAGAGAAGGCAACACATCACAGAATCATACCCAACGCTCATCCAAGCATCAACTAGCAATATTTTGTTTTGAAGAGCCCTACAAATACAAAACAGTACAGATTTTTAGCCCTTTTTTCTTGAGGAGGGGAGAACAGTGGGCAGTTTTTCAGAAACCCTCTGGAATGGGCCTGGCTTTCTGTCCCAGGCATCTGTTGGCTCTCCCAGGCAGACAGATAGGAGGCAGCAGTTTTACTACCAACAAGCCACAGTAGACAACCTGAGTGGTGTGAGTGTTTCCCCCTCACCATGCATAGAATTACATGTGCACATAAGCTCAAGCATGTGCTGAAGTGGCGACAAGACTGGGGCCTCAGGTCCCCTCAAACATTGTCATTTTGATGCAAGAGCAACCAGAAACAGGCAACCAGGACAACAGAGAGAAAGGGAAACAAATCCAGATAACAGATGAAAACAGAAAACCCTGAGGAAAGCTTTTATTTGAGTATCTGCTACTTGATTTCAAGCCTGCACAGAAGCTTCCTCCATATTATCACCAGATGCTGCATGGAGTGTCCTTCTATGTCATGTCCTTTTTCCCCAGAAATTCTTTTTTTTTATGTATGAAGGCTAAATTTGGCTCTTCGATACAGATTCATGGCTCTCCCTGAAAGAACAGACCTTAGCTCTGGATCCAAGAGTAACAGATGCCATCAGTGTGAGTCACAACAGCCACAAAGTTTGTCACAATCATTATGCTGATCTAAAAATCTCCCCTGGTGGAGAGGAGAATACTAATAGCTAAAACTCCAATGGCAATGTTCTCTGAGCACTTCACAGCAGGAAACAGTAGGAAGTGTGGAATTGGCTTTAGATACAAGGGAAGTCTAATTCAGAAGTCCCTTGTTAAAGTTACACAGCAATGCCACAGGGCACAGAATGAGATTTCATCAGTTTAATTTATACTGATTTAAGGCAACTTTGATTTTCTCCCTGCACTCCCTACCTTTCAGCTCACAGAGCAATCTGATGTTCTTGCATCCTACTGTCCCACATGGCATAGGGGAAGAACTGCTCACTTACAGTGACTGAAAAACCCATCACCTTTAGAGATCATCACTTATGGACCAGTTTAGTGTTCAATCAGTCTCCGCAGACTACCAGGCCCAAAGAAAAGCAGACAGAACTGGCACCAGACAAAGTGCAAGGACAGGAATATGATGACAGTAGAAAGAAGCAGCTGGAGCAGAGGAAGACGTGCCAGAGAATGAGGAGGACGGTGTACAGATTCTTACTTTTAACTGGTCCTCTGGGAGGTGTCGCAATTGAATCCCTCTCTCTGGCTGTGTCTCCTTCTCTAGCTTCATTTTTTGGTTCCTCTCCATCCAAACATCATCGAAGCTGAAGCACTTATAGAGGGGTTTAGGTCTCTTCCTCCTCCTCTCTGCAATCTCCTTGGCTTTTTCATCTGGAGCAAGGAAGGAAAGCCTCCAGGCTTTGCTCTCAAGGGTGGAGAAAGGGCGTGGGGATGGTGGAACCTGGGGGGGCCTCTTTTTGCGATGGGGAACCCATTTCTCATTTGGCCTCTTTTCAGGTGGTGTTTGACATTGCTGTTTAGATTCCTGTTTTACAAACAGCAGGTGAAAACACAGGGTTTGTTGGCTGAAAATTTTGCTTGCTTCAAATCAGTTTGAACAGAAGATGACAAAACTCGGTTATCTAGCCCCAGAAGAAAATGCTTTCCCAAGTACTGGCTGGCCAAAACTAGTTTGTCTACTCACTCAGCCTTCTCCATAGGCTTAGGGGTACTCCACCCTGAAGCAGCAGCACTGCTATCCTTTGAGAGTGTAAAATACAGTCTCTCTGTACAGGACAATGCCCTCATCCACCCTCATTCCACCCTCATCCCGGATGGCATTTTACAGTAACATTACTACTGGGATTTAGGTCATCTGTCTGTATAATATTATTTACTAAGACAGACAGTGTGTCTGAAAATAGAATAATGACCAGTTTTGTCTGTCTGTGCTTTCCCAACTGTACTTCATTTATACAATGTGAAAAGGCTTCCTAGATGCCTGCAGGTCTAATGTATTAAGCCCTGTGCTTCCTGATGTGCTCTTTATGCTATCCATTTTATTCGCTTGATGTTGGGCTGAGAGCAAGGAATTGCACAGCTCTGCACTTCACTCTCATTTGCTTTTAATGAGTGGTTGCACAAAATTACAGGTTTTATACTGAAACAACTTGAAATCAAGAGTGCCCTGAGGCATATAACTACTACTCCAGGTAGCTTCAGTGTTAGAATCAATAATATTTAAGGTAGGAGACAACAACACTGAGGAATGAATGATCTCAGGAGTCTCTTTTCATGCCAAGAAAGTGTTGTGTCCTAACAGTAGTATCTCTCCAGTTTCTCATAGTTCATTTCAAGAACCCAAATACACAAACCACTACAGGCACTTCCTATCTATTCTCAATTAGCCAACAATCCCAGACCAATTCTTCTTTGCCACTGGTAAGAGATACCACAGTCTAGAAGCACTTATCTATGAGATGCTATGAAAAAGGAAAGTGTATCCTGTTGGTATTGTGTGCCCAACCCCATCATATTGGAGAGGAGCAAGAAGAACTTGCACAGTTTCCAAACATGGGACATATCAGGACAGTTCGCTCTTGCCTGCTGGGTAACACAATTATTTAAGTAAAATCATGTCACAAACAGATGAATTAAACTTGTAATGAAGGACCTTACACATGGGCAAACTGGTAATTGTTCTGTCTTGCTGTTTTCAGCATATCTTTGTCCTGGATGTAACTTGGAGAATGTTACACATTAGCAGGTAATGAGAGAAGGGTTGGTCTGTGTTCCATCAGGCTAAGAATGGTTACTTACCAGTGTGGTAGCCAGAGGCATCAAGGGGAAAGCTGATCCAGTGCAGTTTGGTACAGCACTATAACATAGATAAAGCTGATACTACTGGAAAAATACCTGGCTGGGGGCTTGAAGATTATGTACATATTTCCATAGAGGAGAGCACACTGGGAAGTGAGCTCAAGGATATTCACAATTATGAATTTGTTTTGCAATAATGTCTTTACTGATGTGGAACAGAAAAGGATTTTTCTTCAAATCCACCATTAAACTTAATTTTTGCTTTTTACTTAGCAACATGCATAATAAGACCATCCTTACTGTTTAGATCATAATTATGTTGGAAAGACTTAACACTGCAAATAGACTTTGTCTCTGCTGTATTTTCAGAGATTCCTGAAAAAATAATATCACTTACAAAATCCAGGGGACAGTTCTATTTCATTTCACAATGTCATGAAAATTGAAATAAATAAAATCCCTATCTGCTTTAAGACACTAGATGTTGTGTCCTGCAAGCTGGGACATTTACATTAATTTCTAGGCTCTAGCTGCATTTATCCAGTTTCAGATATCATATTGTGCAGCCTCCAGAAGAATTGGGGAAATTAAACTGTTTTTATACAGCTTAGATAAAATTTAAAATTTTCATGGCTTTCTTTAAATTATTTAATCTAGCAATCAATTTAAGCAACTATTCATGTGCTCCTAATGGTCACATTATAGGATGTGGGCTTGCCTGCACAGCTTTACACGTGTCTCAACTCTCCAGTCTTTTCTAGATGCTCTTTTGGGTTATCATTTACAGGTCAATTATTTGATTCATCCTCTGAGAGGCTTCATCTGTTGATAGCGTACATAATCCAAGTATCTTGCATTTTCTTAGGCTGGTGTAACGCTGCAATCTCTTGTTTGGAATGTGGTGTCCAGTATTAAGTTTGTAAGTTAAGTTGATGCCCATGAAAACAAATATTGTCAAATAAAGCTGAGTACAGAAGAGAATAAAGCAAATTCTCTTCCCCTTCTGCCACAGCAATTCCAGTACTATAGCTCTCACTTCTCAAACTGCCACCCACATGCTTCTTTAGATTCCAGACAGAATTAGCTAAAAAATCCCAAAGCAATCAACCAAAAAACTTTCATTGGGAATATGTGAGGAGAGGTTGAGAGAACTGGGTTTATTCAAGCTGATATGAGGGCCTTAAAGGCAATATAAGAGCAGTCTGCAACAATTCTGTAGTTACATGGATGATGGATCCAAATTCCTCCCAGTAGTGCCAGACTATGCCACAAGACAATGGCCAGAAATTGTAGCTTGGAAAGTTCTGGTTGGGCATTAGGAAAAAAAAATTTCCTTGTGAACACTTTTCCCAGAGAGGTGGTGAAAACTGCAGCAATGGAGGTTTTCAAGACTTGGTTAGACAAAGTCATGGTTTTGTCTATCTGGTGTTGCCGCCAGTCATGTATGAAGAAGGAGGTGGGATTAGATGACCTTCCAAGGTCTGTTCCAACCAACCTTTTTCTGTTTCTATTAAAAAAATAGGAAGTTTCTATTCAAAAAAATAGGGAGAAAGGGTAGGCTAAGACCATTTTGGAGGGTATCTTAAAACTTTATATAAGCTGAGATGTGAGAGACAAAAAGCAGCAGCAGCAGCAAAAACTGTGTGAGGGCTCATTTGAGTTGAACACAACCAGCCCTCAGCTGCAGAACTGATCGAGCAGTTCCAGATTCATGAACTCTCTTAAAATGTCTGCTTGGGGTATGCAGAATCTCATGTGCATAAAGTGTACCCTAAAGTGCCACTTTTGAAAATCTGCTCAACAAAATTATTTTGCTCATTTCTTAATGTCAAAACTCCTAGAAACTGGGAAATCCTTGGGAAATTCTCTCTGGGGTTAAAAACCTACTGACAAAGGAAGTCTCTGCAATGCAACATCAAAAGGAGACCCTGAGTCCATGGGGTTTTTTTCTGTTTGCTGTAGAAAACGCAGAAAACGAATCCTAGTGGCAATCAAAAGGTAGTTATGGTGACTGCAAAAGACTCATGGTACTTTGAAAGATAGCTACACGCTGTCTAAAGGAAAAGATTTTACTTCTCAAACAGTGATTGCTAGCAATGGGAATTGATTTCTATGTTGCCTTTCACTTCAAGAAACTTTACTATACACCAGTTACAAGGCTTAATGCTGCCTTATACTAAGAGGGGTAAGAGCCAGGCAAAAACTGGAGTTGAACACAGGGTGGCATCTGTGTAATGTCAGAGGTATATTATGCATTAGCATGCATTAGCATGCACTGTTGTGATGACTCCATTCCTTTAGATTTTTGTGGTAAATCTTCCCTTAAAGAATGCATCTATTCAAACAGTCTTGAACAGAAACAGAAAGATTAAGTAGTGCTACCTGTCTTGGACAAAGAGGAATATTTATGCACCCATCTAACCAATGTGCTCACTAAGCCATTAAAGAGTTTCACTGGAATTCCTAAACCATACTAAAACAAAAGACCCTGCAAACCAAACCACCACCTGACCATTCCCAGAAAACAACTCACCTCATCTCGGAGCATGTCACTAATGGAAGAAGCTGTATTTAAGCTGATCTGGGATTGACTGCTTATGCCACTGTCATCCCTCTGGTATTCGTTGTCCAATGAGTGTACAGAAAGTAAGAGACTTCCTCTGGGTTTCAATGTCTTTGGTCTCTCAGGAGCCTCCAAATTGCTTTCAACTGCAGAGCTGTTCCCAAGAGAGATCATCGAAGTGGCACATATTCTTCCGGGATAACGAAAGCTCTTGTGTTGAGAAATGGATCGTGGACTCTGTGGTTTAGGACTCATGGGCCTACAAGGCATGTCTTTACCATCAGAATTTGAGAGCTGAGGACATGACGGACTTGACTGACTAAATGGCAACTGCGAGTCAGTGGGGCTAAATGGAGATTTCACCCAGTATTCCTCTAAAGAAGTATTTAAACTGTTGTTTAGAGTCTCCTGTTGTTCATCACAGTCTGAACTCTGTGAGTATCTGATGCCCAAGTCATGGGACTGTATTTGTTTTCTCCACATACCTGCAGGTGAAGAGACATCAACAGGCTCCACAGAGGTGTCAAAATAGTTGGTGTCTATTGAGGAGTCAATAGCTGTTTCTGTTGTAAAAAATGTTTGTCCATTGGAACTATCCTGTCGCTCTACTGATGTTCTCATTACATGGCCACTAAATGCATTAAGACTCTCCTGTGTTGGTGATAAACTTGCTAAGACAGGCCTTTTTAGTCCATCTGCCTCCCTGCTTTTTAGAAAAGCTTTCCAGGTGCTCTGGCGAAGTTTGGCTTTCTCCTTTTCATTTTTCAGTGATATTCTTGAGCTTTGCTCACTATTTTCTTTTTCTGGAGATTTGGATTCAAATAAGCTTGAGAGAGATTTGTGTGCCAAGGCCAACCTTGTCCTGAACTTCTTACCCTCAGGGGTTTTGTTTCTTTTGCATTCATTTTCAGGGAATGATTTTCTAATCCCAGAGTATTCCACAGGTTCACTGTCATTGTTTTCAGGTGAACCTGAAATTTGTCGATCTGCATATTTGACAGCAGCCAGTGTGGGAGAAGTTGAACTTGTATCTACATCTTCCATCAGTATCCGACCAGAGCCAGAAGCCTTCCTCAGGCTCATTCTGTTGAATAATCCTGTAGGTCTCTCATAGAATAAATCATCATCATCAGAGTACTCAGAGGCATAGTTTTCCTTCCTATGGAAGGCTGAACCAGATGAACAACTTCTGAAAGACTGTAAACTTTCAGTGTCTTCATCCTCTTTCCCAGCATCCAATTCTTCTACTTTTGCCTTGCTGCCAAAGAAGCTGCTACTTCCCTGATTTTCTGCTGTGGCAGGCTTAGTTTTCCTGAAAGATGTCATTTTTGAGAATACTAAAAACCTGGAAGCTTTCCCATTATTCCCATTCTTTGTTGGCTTTTGCACAGCTTTATAGAGACTGCTGTTACTTCCCAGGATGTGGAATGAGTTCTCATCCATTTCCTCGCTGTTAGTGCTGCAGGTACTTACATTATCTAGGCCCAGCATGCAAGCATTATGGGTTTCCCTTTTCACAGAATAGTTAAAGACAACAGGCCCATCTAGATTCAGAGTACTGCCTTTGCTAGGGCTAGCTGTGTCTTCTACCAGAGAGCCCTCCTTTGCTTCGCTGGGAGAAGGTTCTTCACAAATACCTGTTTGTTCCTTTGAACAATTACAGCCTTCACTTCCTTGCCTGCCTACTGCTTGTTCAGAGATGATGCTGGACCCTTGAAGGTCAACATCAGCACCATCTCCCTGACACAGACTGCTTACACTGAATGTCTCTAGTGCTACTGCACCAGTTATACATAAGCCTTCCTCTTTGCCTGGACGTGCCTTGAATTCCTCTTCGTTAGACACCTGATCATCTCTTGTTTCAGCTGGTGACTTTCTGAACTGCTCTGTCTCTAATTCAAAACCAGTCTTTGCTCTGCAAGGCTCTTTCTCAGAGATCATAACACTACTTCTGCTATGTGATTTTAAGAATGCTTCTTCACGCTGATCTGCCTGACTTTCTGCAATATCATTGCCCAGTGGTACAGTAATACTCCTGAATTCCACTTTTGCATTCGTTACCATGGAATTACTGCAAGTGAACCCTAGCGATACAATTTCATCTGTTTTCTCTCTTTTCTCTTGTGAAACTTCTGTTTTTTCTTCAGCTGTATCCCTACCAGGAAGTACCTCTGCACTTCCAGTAATGGGGTGGGTGGCCAGAACTTGTTCTTCACAGCTACAGTGTTCACTCAGAACTCTCTCTGGCTCATCATGAGCTTTGCTGACAGTATGAGGAGACATCAAATCCTTGCTCACCACATTTCTCAATGGTCCAGTTACCACTTCAGTAGGAAGGTTATCATTCAGTGTCTTAGACTGTAATCCTTTTTGTTCTACAGATACTATAATTAGGGCAGGCTTTAACTCCGGAAGAGTCATTAAATGCCTTCCCTGGCTTATATAATCTGGTCTGGGAGACATTTCAACAGCAAAGACACTGTCTTCATCCTTTCCTTTATGAGTAGGATATTCATTTTTTACTAACTCAGAGTGATTACTTAAGGCACCAGTTTTGCAACTTGAATTTTGCTGCGTTGACTCTTTCTGCTCTGCCCCAGCATTACTGTCACATGGTTGTAATGTGGTTTCCAGGACTTTCCAACTGAAGTCAAGGTTAGAAGAATCATCTACCCATCTTTCCCCTACCACGATCTCCACACCTGACAGTTCAGATTCAAGTCCATTCTCCTTGAAATTTTTCTGCTGTATTCTACCAGTAGAAACACAGTTTACAGAACAATCACAATCTCTGTGTTCCACAACAGCAGGAAACCCTACATGACAAGCAGCTAGGTTCTCAGGGTCACCGATGCCAGGTTTAACATCAATATCACAAGGGAATCTGTCTGCTTCCAGATCTCTTTCAGCTTTGTATATAAGCTCTTCAGCATTTATGATCACTGGCTCACAGTCCGGGGCAGTTGCAGTCTCCTTCTGTTTCGGAGTATTGATCTGTGTAGAAGATAAGCTATCAGCACATGCACCTATTGCTTCTGGGCTAAGGCCACACAACTCTGGTTTAGAGTGCAAATAATAACCAACGCACTGGGGAGAGCCTGCTGGTTGAGAAAGCTGACACTCATTTGAGACTATATCAGTATTAAGTAGAGATCTTTTTATGCCAAATTTGCCCTCTATTTTTATTGCCTTTTTGGGGCTTACAGATACCCTTCCTAAGTTTTCCCAAGTGTATTCAAAATCCAGCCCTTGAAGTTGTATTCTGGAACATGACCATCTAAATTTGTCTGTCAGCTGAATACAGTTCCCCACACATTCTGTCTTGCTTTGCGCACTGATATTTTCAGGTACACTGTGCCATGTTTTACTTTCTGTAATCTCTGACCTTGTGAGTGGTGGCTGAGATTTTGGTTTGAAGCGACTCTTGTAGAAGAAAGAATCTGATGTCAACGTGGTCTCTGTACTTCCATTTTTTATCCTTTTACCTGTAGTTTCCTCACTGCCAACTGAGTTCCTCCTGCTGCATTTTATACTGGACATGGAATCTAATTCACACTTACAGTCAGATATCTCAGTGTTACTTTTACGGTTAGGTCCATTTGTTTCAAAATCAAGATTAGGCAAACTACAGCTTGATGCTGCATCTGACTGGAAGGAAAACTGCTGTATCTCAGGAAAAGTCAAACAAGTTTCTAAGTTTGCTTTGAAACAAGCAATGCTTAATACTGCAGGATGCTCCTTCTGCCTTGTAACATCATCTTCTGTAGGTACTGAACTGGAAGAGAACTGCACTTTACTGCTTTCAAACTCTGATTTATTTTGCAGTACTGGTACAAACTTTCTATTTGTCTGTGATAAAATGCCCTCTTCACTGACTTGGTTCTCTGTGTTGGAAATATCAGTATTGAATGTTAGCTCTTCATCACCCAATTCACCTTCTGACTTCACAGATTGTACGCAAACTTCAGCTTTGCTTGGTACTGCATTTATTTTGGAGGACACTTCTAACTGCTGGGTAAATTCTGGTTGCCCTGAGCACCTAAGTTCATGGAAGGTTGTTCCCACCTTTGCTTTAGGAAGACTACAGTACAGATTTTTTTTTTCAGTAAAAACACTGTTTGAATCCAAGCAAGTTTCCCCGGTTACATCACTGGAAACAGATTCTGTGTCTGATGCACTCTCATAAGGCTCAGTTTTTACATCTGACAAAGATCCACTCTGATGTGACAGGGTCTCAAAATAATCTTCATCTGTTTCTTGGCTGGATCCGCGTATTTCCAGCTCTATCGTGCTCGGGGTAGAAGAACTCAGATCATCTTCAAACTCTCCTTCACTGATGTAGTTTTCAACTGGCTCTGGGGTCTATGAATAAACAGAAAAGAATGATTTAGCAGTGATTTCCCACAGCAGCAGGGTAGCATTAATTATTATGAGAAAAGAGACTTAGAAACACAATTAATTTAATACACACTGTCGTCTTTGGAAGTTATACTTCATGTTTTATTTACGAATGGATCTGAGGTATTTCTATTTATTACTTTTTGTTTCCTAATAAATATTTTTTTTCATTTTAATATGTAATTATGCAGAGGCCAAAATTTGACTTTTGGCCATACCTTTCACAGCCTAATAACAAGACACATTTCACATACAAATAAGTCCAATGGAAATCATCCCTTGCCAGTATATCTGAAAACTCTAATGAATCCATCTTCAACTCTGAGGATGAGGTTTAGGTGATAAACCTGAGAAGTAATTGTTAATGTCCAAATTACAGAAATGTGGCATAAATACACGCAGAACAGTTTTGCACTTGAATAACTGTATACTACTGATACCAACGCCTGAACCAAAGGTAAAAGAAGTCTTTGATCTCATTTTCCAGAAGGCTTATACCAGGAGCACTACATATATCAGTTATCAGAGCCCATCTAAATCAGTGGCTGAGAGGTGAAAGATCAAAACCACACTTAACATTAGGAAATGTCTTTGTCCCAGACAGCTACCCTGGGAGAATCTCAGTCTGCTTTTCTTTAACCGTGAGAGAGAAGTCTGTATATTCCTTGAGTTTAAAGTAGAAAATGGGATCACAGCAAGCTTTCCTGAAGTAAAAGGAGTACTTGTCGTCTGTCAGCTTCAGGTACAGCTATTGTTAGAAGTTCTACAAATGTACCCAACAAAGATATTTAGCTGCTTCCAGCCTCAGTCCATTATTATCTAGAATGGGAAGCTACATAAATATAGATGGCAGCCTTTAAACCTTAATGCTGGATGCCTCTTTAAGCAGGTTTTGATAACAGTCACCACGAGAATGATCAGCACATTTCAAAATCTGAAAACAGATAATAAACTATGAAAGATATTTTGAAAAAAAAACAAAACAAAACACACAAGTGAATGGCAGCCATCAAACTAGAACACATGGTCCCTCAGCCTGAATTGCATGTCACCTTCACAGAGGAAGTCTGAGTCCTCATACAGGAAGCCAAATTCCAAATCACATCAAAGGATATGAGACAGAGTTTCTGATTGTAGACTTCAAAACATAGAGGGTAAACTGGAAAAAGGAAGGCACTAGGGTTATTTCCAAAAGGGAGTCTCAAGAAGACGACTGGTATTTTCTCTTGTCAGAAGAAGGAAAATATAAATTGAATGGAGGAGGGAGGGGGAAGATTCAGTGCTTCAAACCAAGTCCAAAAATCACTTTCACACCATTAAACCTGACCAAATTGCACTATAATGGCAACATGAGTCACGTAACCAGCAGAGCAACGTGTCCTTTACTGTGTGCAATCAGTGATACATGTAATTGAGGTCCTTTAATAATGTCAAATCCCACTATCACCAGGACAGAAGTGACCAGCATTAAAGCAGCACAGACTGGCATTTCACACAATGATCGAGCAGCATAAACTGTGAGCAGTTGGCTCACACAGCAGTGAGTACAGCAGCAGCTGTTCAGCAGTAACAGCACTGCCTCTTCAAAAATGTTCTGAACACAAATTTACAGACGGCAATAAGCTAAGATAAAAACTGCTCAGGCAAGTAGGAACAAAGTAATGAAGACACCCAACCATCCACAAGGATAATTATGAATTAAATTACAAAAAAATTAGGGCAGAGATCCCTTACGGTCCATCTATCATTCCAAACATAGCTATGTCAGAATATTCATACGTTATTAGTTTTTAATGGGTATTATACAAAATCATGCAATTAAAGCAGAAGCAGAGGCCTCACAATTGCCTCCATATCTTGTGGGAAATGTGCCTTTGATACTCCTCTGCTCCGAAAGGGACAGCCTTGGAGCAAAAGCGAGGACTCTGGCCTCAAGGTTCTACTAAGCCTTGGTCTCTCCAATTGGGCTGGCAAAGGTTGCCTAAGGTGATGGCACTTCTAGAAACTTGGATGTTTGCCAGTTTGGAAATGCCTGGGAAGATCTAAAACCACCAAGTCTTTCCAGACCAGTCATGGAAATGGTTTTTCATAAATTTAATTACGCTCTTGGATTTAAGGCAAACTTAGCACAAGAAGCATTCCTTTCACAAGAAGTTCTGTCACAGAGTTCAAAAGTGGTTCAATGGCAACAAAGGAACACAGCTGCCATCCTGGGAAACCAGTCACACCACCTCAGTCACCACAGAGCTACTAAGAAAAAGCCCTTCAAACACATTTGTGGAAAAGATACAGATACAATGGTTTCAACTTACCTACTCTCTTCCATACTTAAATAAATGCAAAGCATGTCTAGAAATCCTTAAAGTAAACTGGATGCCAGTCACATGTTGGATTATACATGGTATAAAGAATCACAGGTTTAGCTCAGGGGAACTTTTTGTGGCAACCGAATTTGCATGTAAAGTTTTATTCTCTGAAGGAAAAACATAAAATCCTTTGGGAGAGCCCTCCCACATGCCCGGAGTTGTGTTTTTCAGGGTTCACATAATACAGAAGCACAGATCTTGGGAAAGGCTCTTAAATTAATGGTGACACAAGTACTCCTCAAAAAAGTTACCACTGGGAAAGGACTTCAGACAGAAGATGACAGTGTAGGGTACAGAGCAGTAGCTGCAACCTACCCAGAATCCCTCTGCACTGATCTACTGGGGCTTAAAAAATGACCCAGCAGAGATTCAGATTAGAAACTATAAAGAAAACATCACGTAAGATAGCCACATAATGTCCCCACGGCCTCAAATTATCTTCCTGATCAAATCCAGCTACGCAAGCCCTTTTCTTAAATTGCCTTAATCATGAATAATGGAAAGAAAGCAATGAAAAAGGAAAACAGAACACAGTGGCAAAGCCTTCATTTCCTACTGCTTCCTTATAGAAACAAACCTTGTTAAACATAATAAATAAGAAGTAGATTTAAACACATTAACTCAAGACAGCATTTTGGTTTCTCAGTCAGCAGAAAAACACTTCTGCCATTTCAGTGGATATTATAGGTGCTACAGATGTTTATAAAGAACAAAACAGTATGAATAAGAGCAGATGCAGCACTGCACCTTGACAAGGATTGCTGAGAAGTGATGCTCTTGTCAGCAGTGGTTCTGAACCTTCAGACTGATTCTGCTCTGTGCACAAATGGCAGTTCGACAGGGACCCTGAAAGACACTAGTAATGAAACAATCTGCAGGTAGTGAGGAAAGTGCTCTATAACCACCGAATGGTGACACTTTACTTGCAAAACATTATTCAGTTTTTGATGCAGGACACTAACATTTGCATCTTAACTGCACAAGAGGAAACAAAATTCACAGATGGATGAGAAAAGCAGAACTTCCCCAGCAGGTTCTTCCTTCAGTTAGTGCAGATATGTACAAGCATCCAAAAGTAACTTTGGCACCGAGTCCTTTAGCAGCTTGGTGACACAGTTGTTTCATTAATCTTCTATACACAGCAATAGCACTATCTGCAGGGCACTCCATCCATTTCTCTATAAAGAACTGTTCATATATAAAGTCCCTAAAACAACATATCTCCCTTTTCTGCAAGAGATGGATGAGCTTTTTATTGTTCCCAAATAGTGCAGTTACTTTTTGCTGAAAAAGATCTCAAAGTCACTTCTGTTGATTTGTGAGAACTTGCACTACACTAACAACTAGTGGCATGAGGAAACAACATGCAGACATGCTCTGCGTAAGGGTTGTATTTAGTGCCTTCACTTTTGGAGGCTTTTGGAAAGCCTCCAAAAGGTTAAGCAATTCCAAAATCAGCAGGACTACGTGAGCAATTGCATAAGGCTCTGGCAGCTACTATCACCCAGGTGGCAGTGCCAGAGGAAGGTAAGAGGGAGAAGGAGTTGGAATCAACGTCAAAATAATGAACAGAACCAATGTAATATCTAAAGAGCATAACAGCATCATGACTGCCAAAAACACAGTGTTTCCCCTCTTGCCAGCTTAAGTGACTGTGGTCTGTTTCTGTTCAGTGAATGCTTCGACATTACAGCCCCATAACCTGACCCAGAGGTAAATCTGGGCCTCCACCATGATATTGTCTCATGACACTTGGTAAGTATGGGACTGCATCAGCAGAAAAATGTCACAAGCAGGGGGCATGCTGCACTCCACACAGCTTCTCTGATTCCCTTCAACAAGCCAATTCCAACATGAAAACACTTTTACAACCCAAAGCCAAAAACATTATCTCCCTCCTTTGACATTAACACTCCTACTACTGCATACAGCTTGGCAGAAATGTTGGCCAAGATAAAACATGCTGGCCAAGGTGTAGTAGTTTCTAGTACCGATGCATCATCTGGGTGCCACCTAGAGGTTGCGATGAGATGTCTGCTCAGTCTCGGCTTGCACAGAGAAATACGCGCTCCCTTTAGTAAACACAAGCTGCATTCCTCCACTCTTTTACTGTGCTGTAGGTCAAGCATCCCACCAACAAATTCCTCAGTACTGCTTTATTTAGCTCCAACCAGATAAGGACTGCCTAGCAGATGAAGAGGCAAGGCAGTGAAGATGCATAAAGATTTCTTGTGTTAAGTAGAAGATAAATGTGCAAGATATGTCATTTGTACAATATGATTGCACAAAACTGAAAAGTTCATGGCTCCCTGTATCTTGTATTTGTGGTTTATTTCTTCTATTAAGTTTTACAAACTGCAGTTTGCATCGGAAATACATTTTTATCAATGCAGCAATGACAGACGCCAATATTATGAAAATATTTGTAGATTTATGCTCACGAGTACATTAAAAACTGACAGCTTATTTGTACCAAGAGAAATCCTACATCTTAGTCAAGGCACTAACTATGTAGGTTCATTCTTGAAATGTAAAGTTTAAACTGTATCAATAATTAATAATATTACGCTTCTGAAATATAAAAAGATAATTTTTTGGTCACCACAACAATATAGTATGTCAAATAAAATCTGGAACATGAACAGCTAAAACTCAGACTCGAGCAACTTCCCTGCTCTTTGAAACTATCTGCATTCGTTGCATTGCAATACTCCCTCTGCTGGCAAATTTAAAAGGGAATCTATTGCTTCATTGTCCTGCCTTCAACACATGGAAGGCTTATATTGTTAGATTTCTGATTACCCTTTCATGAAAACAGGAATATATTTTTCTTGCCTTATAATACCAAGTCAATACAGTTCCTCCCTCCCTCACACCTTTCCTCTATTTTTTTCAACAGAGAAAAGCTCAGGACTGTCCCAGAAGAAAAAAAATCAGAAGATAAGAGCAGGTAACATCACTACTCCCACGAAAAAAGGGACTAAGCCTCAGTGAAAACTCTTTTTGTGCTAAAACGTAAAATCTGCTTAATTTGCCATAGGGAAGCTCTTGCTTCAGAGTCATGGAGGCCAATGTACACCTGCCTATGTCTAAATTTTGCCATTAATCTTTCTCTAAGACAGATGCACTTACGTGAGACTGAAGCTGTCTGGTAGGAGCAACACTCAACTCTGTGCAGACTAAAAATCCTACGCAGAAACTATGTGAATCCCCCTCAAAAGACAGGGCCCATGCTGAACTCTTGTTCAGCTAGGGACTCCAAGTACTAACATGTATATACATCAGCTGGGGACTCAGGACTGGCAGAACAGAAATGCACCTAACATTTGTAGACTTTTTCTTACTGCGTTTTAAAGAGCAATGGCCTTAAGGAGAAGGCAGAAGTGAGATGGGCATGAAGGGGAAGAAAATAAGTAGGAAAAAAGAACAAATAGAGAAGACAAGACTTTATTCTATATCATTGGGATGAGTCTAATGGGGCTCGGTGAGACACTCAGTGAAACATGCAACCCTATCATGAGATACGAATAATAAAAGTATTATTCTTTCATACGTCCCAATCTGACTTGCTATTACTAACTGCATGTTCTTGATAGCTTTAAGTAAGACTTTTGCCAACAAAGTCAGCCTGGCTTTGATAGTCAGACAAGCTTTTTTCCTCCTTTTCTTGTCACTGCCCTTCATCTTCAGGTTAACTCCTGGTCCGTATCACTCCATATGCATAAAATACATGAGGACTTCTCCTCCCCAACTGCCCCTACTGACCTTTAGTAGCTGCTTCGTACACAGTTGCCTTCAAGGGTATAACCTGGCCTCTGGAATCCTGCTAATGTTACACAAACAGAAACACAGCTGACAGGTTTTGCAGCCAAAGGCAGCTCTTACAAGCAGACTGCATCAGATCTGGAGCAGCAGTAAAATGAGGAACACGGGAAGGATGATTTTCAGACATGGGACAAGGACAGGCTAGGTCTTGCTTGTGAGTTCAGGAAGTGAATTCAATACAGTACAACTTTGCATCCTCACACCCTGAGTTTAGCCTAGCTGGGTGACACAAGGTATTCCAGTGCCTACAGTCTGCTCACTCCCTTACTCTGCTCTCCACAGTGGTTGAGAAATCATCTTGAGGTCCATCTGATATCAAATATAATGCTGATTTGTAAAAAATAAGAAATTTCAAGAAAAACTTAACTAGCAACGCTGTTGCAGAGCATGGATTCAGCTGCATGAAGTTGTGCCATTTACAAAGACCCTTTTTGGTCACTGTTTCCACTTCCCTTCCCATATAACAGGAAGCAGAAGGGCTATCCATAGCTACTTTAAAGCCTTCACTACAGGCACCAGAACTGGATCAGTGCTAGGCCTGACCTGCAGCTGAAACATGTGATCAGGGTGCACTGTTCCTACTCAAGCTCAAACCTTTTCTATGTCCACATGCATGTTGCAAGAAAGAGTACGCCTTTCTCGTTGAGTGTCTGCCAGGGTTTCAGACCTGGACTGCTTGCATTCCATTACACATGGGCATGAGCCATTCAGCTGCTGGGGCTTAGAAAGTGATCCAGGGCCCTTTTTTGGTGTAGCTATTCAGTATATCCAGCTTAATGCCTTACTTCTCCTTTGACCTTGGATACCTGATTTCACCTATGTTCCTCTGTAAAATTATAGTAACACCTCCCGACCTTAGAGCTGCACTGTAAATACAAGATTAAGTGACTAGGCACAGGGGATTTAAATCTCCTGACTCATGAGATGAATTGAGGTCACATAAGCCCTGCCCTATATTTCAAGATCCACAAGGGTTGTATGAATCTGTGACCAAAATGCCCCCTTCTCTCAATATCCTGCGAGATCCTGCTCCATTCTCAGGAACCTATTATCCCAGTGATGACTTAATTTGATGTTATTTGACTTGATTTAGATTATATATACTAACTCACTATGCGGGTGAGTTAGTTAGCATAACTACCAACTATGGTTTTCCCACAAGACTCCTGCCTCTTTCATGTAAATGGCTTCGCTGACACTCCCAACAGTACAAATGGCTATAACAATAGATACAGTAATGACAGTGGCATGGGGGACCTCAGCTTGGCACAAGTAAGGTCCCAGCTGGAACCTTCAAGAAAGCCTGATGTACATCCTACATCAAGATACATGGAGAAAGTGGCAATAATCAAAAGACAAACAAGAAGGATCTAGGGTGAATAAGCTACAGGGAAAGATGGGAAGTACAGTGTGTAGTCCAGAGAGAAAGTATAAAGTGAAAGCAGTCTTTTAACTACTCATAGTAGTAGTAAGGTAGTAATCTTCTCTCCAAATACATGACAGATAAGACAAGACTTAAGGGATTTAAATTGAAGTACAGAAGACTGAAGTTAGAGAAGAACAAAAAACTACCAAGAGTGTGGATAATGAAAAACTGGGATTGATTGCCTAGGGGATAGCATGGAGTCACCATCACTTTCTGTCTTTAAGTACAGATTAAATACATATCTGACAGGAATGACACAGGTAGAGCTGATCTCCAGTGGAAGGACAGATGAGAAGACCTTTTGTGTCTCCTTGTAGCCCTCTAATTCAGTAATTAACTTGTAGGTGTTCATTCAGTTATTTTACTGCGATACACAAGCCCAGGGGGATATGCCATTATAATGCTGAGGTGACACAGAAGAGCAGTCATAAGCAAAGAACTCTTGTAGGAATCCAGATCTACAAGCAACCTGTGTTGCTCTCTGCAGCTACAGGCAGCCACATATTAGGTGCAGAGCTCAGAAAGGGCACAAGAATGTCCGCTGGAGATGAGAGGCCTAGAAAGCACGACATAGGAGAAAAGACTGAAAGAACCAGATGTATTGCTTAGTCTAGAAAAGACCTCACACTGCAAAATGGCACGTACCATCCAGTCCTTGTAATTTAAGTTTTTTTATTTCAAGCCTCAAAACTGCAATCATACCACAATCCCTTATCTAGCCAGTGCTAACTTGAATACACAAAAAGATTTGGAAGCTTATCAGTTCAAACAGAGATGTGCATTTTAAGCTGAAATCCATCTTTCAGCAGTGTACAATCAGGAATACAGTAACTATAGCCTCCTACCGAGTGATTTTGCTTGGCACAGCACTGACTTAGAACCATCACCAGATTAAAAAATATCTTGCAAAAGTTGTGTCTCATTTGATACCATGTTAAGGTCAGTTCAAGACCTGCACAAACATCCAAAAAGCTGTAAACTTTAGTTAACAAAATAGACCTCTACTTTACTCTTAACCACAAAGATCAAATTACATTTAAAAGGCAACAAAAAGGTGCAAATCATACATTTTCAAGTCTTTGAAGATCCTGCTGGCACTGCTCCAGGTCAGAGTACTTCTCAGTACAGTTCATTTCTCTTTAGTCAGCCTTTTCACTTGTTTCAATGCTGAACATGCAAAGAGCACCAGACATTTTAACCTCAATAATTTTTTCATTGCCTGCCAGGAATAGCACTAATAACAGGCATCAGAGGTACAATATTCAATTGTTCAGGACAGCCTAAACATTTAATTACATTATGGTAGCTAATCACAAATAATTGCCTTAGGGAAGACATGGCAGCTGCGAGGGGATACAGCTTGCCTGCTCAGCTCATGGCATGGAATTCAGCAAGGACAAAGCAAGCAGCACAGGGAGAAATGTCTTAAACCCACTTGCAAACCCTATTTCTTCTTAGTCTTTTAGAGAGACTACTTCAGCTTGCTTCTGTGCAGCCCAGTGATGATCACCTTGTTTGAAAAGACCTCAATTCCACATAGACTGTGCTTCAGGTTCTCTTATTTTACTATCACTTCTGCTAGCATTGTCCTTTTCTCAGATCTGGCTCCATCAAGTTTTCTTATCTTTGTTTCCTTTCTTCCCAACCCTGTTATCTTACATAAATAGTTAGTTCCACTGATCTGCCAGAGAGATATCAAGTAGAGGGTGATTATCAGAATCAAAGATGTTGAAATCACGTCTTTTAATTGAAAAGAAAAAAATAAAATCAATCAAACAAACAAAACACACAAAAAAGAAGAAGCGATGAACTGATCCTCCTTTCTTCTGTCACTATATAGAAGTAGGAAGTTTAGACTAAAATAAAGAAGAATATTGTGGACAGAGATATGTAACAGCAGAACTTCTATGACTTAATCTTATTTCATAGGTTCCTCAGATATGGTCTCAAACCTGTGATGCCCAGTGGCCTGTCCCCTCCTTATATGTTATCATTTATGATCTTTATTTACAGATATCTATGAAAATCTGATGCTTCATCACAAAACCATTACATTTGAAAGCACAATTGCTATGGAGCGATGCAGGTTTCCACATATCTTAGCTCTTAGAGAAATCAGTTCTGTTTCTATGTGCTATAAAGGGTTAAGAAGACTCTCTTCAGGCAGTAGACAATCTCCTATAGTACCAAGTTCAAAACTCCATTAATAATATTATTTTTCTGTCAGCTCTTTTAGCAGAAGCTAACACACCAGAACCAGTGCAGACACTGCTTTCACAATTGTGAAGACCTCACCGAAGTGAGGTCTGGTTCACCCAGTGTAAAAAAAAAAGGGTTTGACTAGATTATCTACTGAGGTCCCTTCCAACCCCTACCATTCTGTGATTCTGTGAAAGCCTACACACAAGATTTAAGTCTTGCAAAAGACAAAAAGCAAAAGTCATAGTACATTAATACCATGCAGTCAATACCTTCATTCCAGAGAGAAAAGGTTTTAATTTAAGTGTTCAAGTACTGCAGTATAACCTGGAGGACTGTAACTTAGTCTAGAGTTAGGATTCTATATAAACAACAGTTTGAAGCCTCTGGTCCCAGGTGCCCTTGTTTAGTTTTCTGTCACTCTCTCCCAGTCACTTCGCAATCAACAGCCTACCTGGAAGTTCCCGACTCTCCTGTGTTTTGTATTTGAAGTGGCAGGACATCTCAGTTGCCAGCCCAAGTGCTGCCTCCCCATAACTGGTGCGGATGACACTGGGCTGTGACAAGATGGGATGAATTGATTTTGCTTCTCTTGGTCATATTTTGTTGTGAGGGTCGGGGATATTTTCTGTCCCTGGCAGTACCACAGATTACAGCACTTTTTATCTCTTATCTTCCAGATTTTTCCACTGCCGCTCCAGTTCTCCCACTGCTTTGTCAGTACTGAAATAAACCTAGGGCTAGTTTTCTGCAACGCTTTCTCCATCTGTGATCCCAGCTCTACTGCTTGGGCCAGAGTCAAGGTATCAAGTTCCATCAAGAGCTTCTCCTGAATTCGCCAGTCTGCTGCTTTGTCAATTAGCTGATCCAGGATCAGCTCTTCCTGCCAACGGCCAAAAGCACAAGCTGACGCGAGTTCTTGCAGCGCCAAAGCAAAGGCTGTAAAACTTTCACCTGGCAGTTGTGCCCGCTGCCTAAACTGGAATCTCTGTAATACCACGCTCTGTCTGGGCTTAATGTTCCCTGAAAGCTTCTTCATTGTTTCTTCAAAGGAGGCAGATGAAACCAGGGTTGTAAAAATCCTCTGATCTTTCACATCTAAAGACTGAAGAACAGTCCTCAGGGAGTCTTCATCTTTCACTCTTCCATATCAGCCAGATCTCACAATCAGCCACTGACACCAGGGGTCTGAGAGATTTCCCAGCTCCAGCAATATGTAGGACATAAACCTGGAACTGTCCAGGCTTCACTGTCACTGCTGCGTAGGTCCACTGCTATTCCCACTACCTCTGAGCAAGAGCATAGATGTGCATCACAAATGCTTTGCCTCTTGTCACAGGAAACTAGTTCTTGTCATCTAAAAGACTCTTCCCATCCAGTCCAGGTCATCTGGCTGGGCAGGAAATACAGTGCTCCTCCCATGCAGGTAGCAAAGGTGGGGGCAGGTGAGCATGAGAGGAGAAAACAGAATGGTAAGGAAACAAGAAGATGAGATGGAAAGATTGTCTCCCTTGCTAAGAAGTTTTTGTTGCATGCCCTAACACCCTATAATAAAGCTTGTCAAATGTTCAATGGGAATCAAACGCAAAAACTAGGTTTAATGGTTTTATACACATTGTTCACAATAATTAACAGCACAATCTTCACCAACAAAACAATCCCCACATGCCACCAAGGCATATGTAGAAAGTGAGTAAGACTGCAGCGGCAATGAGATGGTGCTGAAAGTCAAGGCTGACCTATGTTTGCCTACATAGATGCAGGCTGACAGCTCTTCATTTTTCAATGTCTAAAAATCGTGCCTAAGAATGGCATCCTCCTGTGCCAGAGCCTACTGATGCATTCAAAAGTGGCACTATTTCACTAGCAGTTTACAGAGAACAGTTCCACAGGCATGTAAGAGCAGCAGAACTGCAAAAAGATCTTTGCACGGGTGATTTTTCTTCTCAAGGCTGGAGTCTGCGGCTGCCTCTGTTTTGCAGCTTTTTTCAGTGCTCACACAGCAGGTACAACTGGAAACACAGCACCTCAAAAGTGTGTGCTGTAGAAAAGATAATGAGAAAGAAGGAGGAGATGTCTTGCTTGCCCTGCACATTTGTGAACATGTATGGTATTATGAAACAATTTTTAGCCCTTTTTTTTTTGTATTTTGGTGGGTGTCTGCTGTAGCCCAGCCAAAGAGACCAGAGAGGTCTATACATCCCATCCTGTAATCAGGGATGGCTAAGCAGTTCTCTGCAGTAAATCTCTATACAGGCCAAGGTAATCACAGTTTTAAGGTACCCTTTCTCAATGAACCAGCCAACTCCATTTGTTCAGGAGCACTAATCAATTTATTAATAACATAAAACACTTTATTTGGCTAAAAAAACATTCCTGAACAACACTGGAGAAGGTCACGGATTTACCTATACCTGCCCACTGCTTTACCATTTCTTTTTCATGGCAACATACTAGCTGTTTCACTAAAGGCTTGGTCACATAACCAGCTTGGGTGGAGGTGGAATGCTGAATTACTCAACAGCTTTTGCATTTTTCAAAGACTTTAAGAGGTTTAAAAAGTATTGTCCCAACAACTTAATAAAGGAGGATTTAGGTTAAAATTAATCTGGGAGTTTCAGTCCCATTTTTAGCAATAAGATTTACTGTACAGAGATCAATTTTGCAGATTTTGGTTATTTTTGTAAGAGGATCCTAAACTTTACTCCATGGGCATCATTTTTCTGCCACTCAAAATTCTCAATGTCTACTGTTTTTTACAAGATTGCCAATTTATTTACAGGGTCTGGTGACTTGAAGGAAGTAAGACAATGAAAAAAGGAGATGAAGGTGAACTTCTGAAAAAGCTATGCAAAATTTAAAATACCAGAGTGTCTTGAACTGCTTTGCTCAGAACACTCCAATGTACAGTTGGGTTGTAGTCACCAGACATAAAGCATAGAAAAAGGCTGGAGAAAGGCAGGAGAACTCTGCCCAGTGGAGGCAAAACACGCATCGCAAATGCTGCACCCGCCTTTCCTTTGCAGACATTGAGGAAAGATGCAGGGGACTACTCTTCTGTAGCACGACAGTTTAGGAATGCTGCTGAGGCTAGAACTAACCTGGCAGGATGTGGGTCTAAGACACTTGAGCATGGGTTTAAATTATTCATCTGTAGTCTGTGTGCTGGTTTACTTCCTTACTTCCATTTAATTAGTGGAGCTATAATTAAAAAGTGAATGTTGTCAAAAGCTAGCAAACAAAAAAGACATGGGAAGAGTTGGGCTGTAGGTAACATACACAGAAACAATGACAATCACTTCATTCAGTGCATGGATGGGCAAAAAAAGAATAAATATAATCGCAAAGCCTTTTGTCTGAATTCCTGTGAAGTGAAACTCTTAATAGTTCTTTATTAGTACTGGACAAAACTATCAGTGAAATACACTGATAAAATCAGATAATGTTGATAGATGGTGAAATTTCAGCAGCATAACTGATTTTTAAAGTCTTTTCTGTAAATGGAAACTGGTATTCATGCATATTGGAGGAATATGAAGAAATGTTTCCTTTCCTAAAAGATTAGATGACCTAGAAGAAAAATTGCGCAGCAGAGAGGCAGAGGGGATGGACTCTGAATCCTACAGTTACAAATCTATTTCTGGACCAAATGAGACATCCTTTAACATATCAAGTATCTTCACACCATGCTTCATGCCATCCCCAGGTTAGTACTCCCTTTATCACACAGAGAAAGGGAGCTTAGAGGCACTATGTGATTTGCCCGTGACAATAAATGAGACAAAGCCAAGATAAGGAGTTAGGGCTTCAGTATCCCATGCCCCGTTTTTCAGCAGCTCATTAACCCTATAGCCCCTCTGCAGCTCTACTTCTGGAAACAAATGTATTAGGCAAAGAATAGTCAAAAGCTATTGCCACCCAGCTCTTGAAAACCAGCCCTATATTTAACAACAACTCTATTTAAAAGGCTTCTTTGACTGAAGAAGGGCCTGAGCTAGAAGTTCTTGGCAGCTGACAGAATGCTCAGGAGAAGCCTCACTACATGTTTGTTATATTTTTATACTTTTTCCTGGACATCTTGTTTTGATCACTTACAGAGAAAGGATATTGAGCTAAACGGAACAGAGTACAGATCCATCTGGCCACTGTGGCCATTCTTGTCTTCCCACTTCACAAAAAAGGAAACAAGTTCAAATAGGATGATGCCAAAAAGCAACTTCCTTCATAAAATTTCAAGATTAATTTTTAAATACAGAGACCTGAATCTTGATGTCTTCTTTGGAAAACTCGCCTATAAAAATCAGTATTCAAAGCCTTTTGCTGTGAACTATGGAAAGTCAAATAAAGTAATCAGATTGGGTTAAGAGTAAATACACTGCAGAATGGCCTCGTGTATTTAAATTAGAACTACACCAGCTCTTCAAAACAAGAGCTTTTACCCTCTGCAATGTAGTGGATCAAACACATGCCATCTCACCTGTGTCTAATATGACTACAAATAATCAGACATACTGGGACTGTCAAGAAAGACTGTCCTGTACAGAGTGTGTTGTGCTTCTTAAGCATGTCTAAGTGACCCTTCAAGAGATCATGCCAGGAATGAGTCATTTGACAACACCATTATTTTGGCCATCTCCACTCTCTTTCCTCAGAGCTGGAGAAGCTGCTCTTGCAGTAATAGCTTGCTCCCACCCAGGAGCCATCATCCCATTACCTGACAGAGAAGTACCAGAAAACCTGCCCAGAAACAGCATGGTCATACCAGACGGCTGTTGGGACAACTGGCAGTGGACACATTAACTGACCTGTAATGCCAGACACATCCTCCAACTGTACTTAGATACTCATTTAAAGAGCCAATGCTTTGGGTTTTTTTGTGGCTTTAATTATTAAACATTTCCAAGTTAGAGCATTTATGTCTATTAGCTACAAGGGGTTCATACTTTCTCATGAAGCTACCCCAAATGCCCAGTAGAACATTTCATTACTACTTAGCTGTTGATAAGTTTGCTCCTTTTCGAGTTGTTAATTATCTTCCTGAGACTTCTGCATTCAAAGTCCACAGTAACATCAGGGTATTTGCCAAGGAAAAGCAAAGCACCCCACCTGCTATCTAACTCAGAAGAAAACAGATATGTACATGTGTCCATGGCTTGTTTAGAGATAGGAGTTCAGTGAAGAGAAACAGCTGACCAAACAGGAGAAGGAAACACTTCTATGAGCCCCAAAACGGCGACTGCCCTAGTGATTTACAGGGAAAGAGGAGAAAGGGAAAGAAGATGCATTCAGCTAAACTACAGAAAGCTTTCAGAAAACCATCCTTCTAAGAGTGAAGCCTGTGAAGCAGGCAACGTACGTCAATAAGGCACAGTCACTGACTGTGCATGTTCTTTACATCACAGAGCAAATGAGTGGCGGCAGAAAGGAAAGCTCTGGGTACACTGGGTGTTCATTTGTGTGGGCACAATGCCACAGGAAACTCTAAATACGATTGATACCAGTGATAATCCTCCCCACAATTCACACAGGGACATCATTGCCAACAACTCTCCAGTGTTAGCAGCAACACTGTGGGTCAAGAGAAATGGCGTTAGCATTCAGGACACGTAGGCTCTACTCATTAACAGTACAACATAGACAAGGTATAAAGAGCTGGCTACACCCTAAGCTTCCATTTACTCTGGCTTCACTGTTAAGACATGACTAAACCACATCATGTCTGTCATGATAAGAACTCTTCTGGGACAGAAATCTGTGAAAAAACATTGAGTAAGATTACAATTGAAGCACAAACACCATTTGGGAACTTCTAGTCTACAAACCATGATACCACAAGACAAACTCAGATCAGATGTTCCTGCTTTCCATCACACTCCAAACTTCACTGACTTGGGAATATAAACAACCCTATTATATTGCAAAGAAGAAAAAAACCCAGCCTGAATGGCAAACATGGTGTTTTAGTCAAGTCTTACCTTTCTGTAACTATTACTTTGCTCCACATCAGAGTGACTGAACATGAGTTTTCAACACTAATTACAGCTGCCTTGCATAAGAGGCATTTTCTTTGTCATTGCGCACCCACTTCTCAAGAGACTGCCTGTGTTACTGTTCAGAGGAGGGACTGCACATTTGCTCATGTACCTGGAGACATCACACTTGAACTAGAAATACCAGAAACACACTAAAGTGCATTACTTCTAATACTTGCTGTCACTGATTAAAACCAAGAACACAGCTGTTTCTTTGCCCTCTCTGTAGACAAGGCGCTAGGATTTTATACATTTGTGATAGAAAATCAAAGAACAAAACATTTTCTTTAAAAGATTTAAAATTCTATGCTGTCTGACCATATTCAATAAGGCTCATGAGTATAACATGATCAGGCAAGGGCAAGTTATACAGATTGTCTCTGGATGTCGTATCAGCTGAAAATCACATACTAGCTTGTATGTATCTACAGGACTTTGCGGACATGGAAATTTTCACATGGATATTTTTATCACTGCACATTTCACTAACAAATCTGCACTTCTTTCTAAATTCATGTCATCTCTCCACTTTCATTATCCTCTTTACTTCACCTGCCTTCTCCATTTCAGCAAATTCATTTCGGGAGGTGGACTGAAATGCCATTTGGAGTTTGCCACAGATTGTATCCTCAGTCCCTGTCCTTGTAAACTGCACATTTCCACAAGCTGGCTTTACTGTGAGCAGCATTTCTCCAGTTCTGCCCCACTACTCCCAGGTATATTATGCAGCGTCACTGCTATGGAAGTCTATCCTTCCAACAGGTTTGGAAGGATAGACTCTTCACTTTGACAGCTACTTAAAGACAACTGGATCTCACGGCTTAGCAATACACCACTGAAATAATCCCGATTGCATCTCCTGGCCTTTTGTCTTCTGCAGGACAGCACTGAGGCACCAAAGTTTCTGAGACATTGCCCATCTTAGCTTGCTGCATTAACTACTCAATAATTATAGAAGACGGTAGATGGGTTTCACATCAGCTAAGCCTGTTATTTTAAATGTCTCTGCACCTCTGCTCTCAGTGTCGGGTAGCCTCAGGGAAGATGGATTCAGTACCAAATACCATCACATCCAGCCAGCACTCACATATGTTTCAGAGCAATGGAGAAAAAGATCATCCTCTCCTGTCAGTTTTTGTTCCAGGGCACAGTGCATGAGTAGTAGTATATGATTGCCTTTCGGATCCATTCCCAACCATCACTGTTAATGTTATGTATCCCTAGATTTAAGCCTTTAGAAACAGAGCTGTAGGTTTTCAAAGATGCTTATTTCAAGGTTCTCAACAAGCGGATCTGTCCTTCCAAAGTAGTTAATTCTTTGACAAGCACTGCAGTCTCTATGGTGAAAGAATTATACAGTATCTACAGATTAATATCAAGGTTTTCCTCATTTTAAACAGTAAACTGAGGTATGCAATTCCTCTGCTCATGGCACAGACTTAAGTTTTCTCTTTCATTGCCTGGTTGAACTCCACAGCCAAGGAGTGAAATACTTGCCGTATTTTGAGAATGCAAGATTTACCCAGTCCCTTCAGGTTTAACCAGGCACAGAGGTATCTGGGTTGCCTGAGCCATCCATGACAGATCTACCTGCAGGTTTCCTTAGGGAAGACAGACACGCAAGTAGCTGTGAACTGTGCAACCTCAGTGGTATTGGAATATAAACCAGAAAAAACAATGACTTAAAAGCAGAGAAAACTCAGATCAGCCAGACAAAATGGACAAAAACAAAAGGGTTGTAGATGAAGTTTCCCATGCTCAGTGTCCATGAAGGACAAGTCCTTTCTTCAGGGCTCCTTCTCAGTCCAGCAACCTGAAACAGCTGCCACAGTTATAGTAAGCCCATACAATGTTTTTTCTAGGAACCACTGTGTATTTTCTGTCGTTTCTTAGGTACAGCTGTTTGTCTACTAGTTGCTCTCCTAGTTCCTGCCATGCTGCAGATCTCTTCTGGCTGTATCTCTGTCTTTGCATTCTCCATCCTTCCTCTCAGCTGCACACATACAGTTACTTTCCTACACTCTTCACTCCAGCTGTCTACCTGAGCCAAAATGCAGAGCTCCTCTCCTGCTGCTCAGCCACAGCCTTTTCACAGAAGAGAGGAGGGCATACAACACACTACGAACAAACAAATGAATAAACCAGCCATCAGAGAGCCCTTTTCAGTAAGCTAAACAGAAGGTTGTTGCAACCCTGAGTTCACAAGCTAACACCACCTTGGTTCAATCTAGCCAGATACAGACATTGGAAAACATGAAGTGAACATCTTTATGGCATCCGATTTTTCTATCAATCACATGCAAGGAAGGAGGCCGCACAGCCAGAAATTAGAATTTGAGATAAGAATGTGACTCTGCCATACACCCGACTGAGCTCAGCAATGTACTTAACTCAGAATAGAATTTAAAGACATTAGGAAACAAAAAACTGCTCCCCTTTCCCAGATTTGCCTTTTAGCATGGAAGTATCTGCAAGTTTAGGAGAAGTATTTACATGAAAGGTGTCCAAAACAGAACCCCCAATTTCACATGGCAAAAATGTGATCACTGGAGCAGGGAAGCTGCCTGTGCCACAGCACTATCTCTACGACAGCTGAGATGCCTGCCTCCGTGTAGAAAAAACACTGAGATTTTGAAGAAAGGAGATGTCTGGATTAAACAGAAAAGGAAGACATCTGGGGCCCCATGGAGCAGGAAATTAGTATCCATAAGTATTCAGTAAATAAAAGGAACCAGGTGCTTCAAGAATTTCTTCACAGGTTTCCCCCAAAGAGAGTTGTCTAGCTTGGCCAGAAAGCCTAAACTTTGCCCTTCAGAGGGGCTGTATGGAAAGTGAGATATCACAAAGCAGCTTGATTTGCCCTCTCAGCACATTATGCTGTGCATTCAAGTGAAGGAAGATGATGTTGCTAACACCCTAAAGCATTGAAACAGGTCCTGTAGGATCAACTGAAAAGGATTTTTTCTAATCACATACCTCATTGAGCATCAACATTAGAAAAGGGGGGAATATGCATGTGGCATTTTCGACAGCACACATAAACACTATTAAAGCTTCCACTGTGGAACCACATCTGAATATTGGTGTATAAAATAAAGATAATGAGATTAAAAATAAATTTAAATTTGTATAAAATTGACAAGGGCTGGCATTGTACCTAGATCTCAGTAAATGCTGTCAAGCTCATAGAGACTGACTTTCCAGTTTCCATTTCACAGTGACTACAGCTCACTAGAGGCAATGTTCATCTCCTCCTGAAAGCAGTGGTATTTAAAGAAGGAGGTACTGGAAGGATCTACAGTGATATACATATACATAGAGAGAGTACTTTTTTTTTTCTGATTTAAATAGATAAATTGTGCATCTTAGCAAAGCTATGAACCCTAGGGTTAGCAGACAGACAGGATGATTGTGATATTCACTAGAGAAGCAGTAATACTAAGAGGAACATGACACCACACTGTGATATATTTCTGCAGCCCCACAAGGCTTTTCATATAAGATGTCAAAGAATTTAATATTAATATCCTAAAACTTCTGGAAACAATGACTCCCACATAGACAGTGTAAGAGGAGGTCAGTTCTGTTGGTTATGGTTTAGAAACTCATGCATTACTATAAATCCAGGAGCTGCTACATGACCGTATCAGTTCAATCCTCTGAACTGAAAACCCGTACCAACTATTTTACAATTGCATGGACTCCATCAGTGTCAAGACTAAATATCTGGGGCTGGCTCCCAGGAGTGTTATATTGCCATGAAGACCTGTATCTGTTAAATGGTTTATCTACTTAAAGAAGTTCCTCAGTATGGTATCACTGCATCAAGCAGAGGTGTCAGGAACAACCTTTCACACGGAATCCACTTTTCTCTTGTTCCTTAGTAAGAGTAAGCAACTAATAGATCAGGCCCAGGGAGTTTAAGAGCTCAGGTCAGTAACTCCTCCTGAGGAAGAATTGTATTAATCCAGTTCCTACCTACCTGTGTAGATAAAGAAGATTATTGTTCCAGTTCTCCATCAGTGGCTGCTGGACCCAGTGTGCCAAGTGATCATTAAACACCTCAGAGAGACAGAGACAGTATGGCAAGGTTGATGCAAATGCAAATGCCCTAGCAAAACAGTACTCTTTTCACCAGCTGTGTGTCAATGAGCTATCACAATAAACATGCTGATCACTAGAAAGGCTCTCTGATGAGGCAGACAGATTGTGGCTCCAACAGTCTTACCTAGAAGCTTTTAGACAATCCTCTCATTACTCATCAGGCACTTCATAGTTGCTGAAGCGAGTATTTCTTACAAAAAGTATAACCTGGGATAGCTGAAAGACCTCCTGGGTTGGGAGAAGCCCCTTCTTTTACTTCTTTAAAGTGAAAAAAAAAAAAAAAAAGAATAATGAGGTAATTGCTTGGGGCTTTTTTTTATCAGCGAACCTTGCACAATTTTATGGAGATGTCCAAACGAAATGTACATAGTGTTAGGAATAGGATCACTTAACTTCAGGTGAGGCAAATGGTCAGACTTGTTACCATACAGTGGAATTTGCACCAAGTTTGCAGCACTGATTACTTCAGTACAGAAGCCTTGCACTCTGAAATAAGACGGACATTTTCCCATGTTCCAGTTGCCACTTTTACCCCTGCCCTCTTTTGTTTTCATTAGTCACTGGAATATATGGCTTCTTTCCAAAGGAGAATGCTCTGTCTGCTTCACTGCTCAATTCTGTGTACCAAGTTGAGACAAATAAAGTTCTGATTTAACCTCTCCTCTGGGACCCAAGACAATTTAAAGAACCCAAATTCAGTTGGACTTGCTATTTTTCCAGCATTACCTTGGCTTGCTACATGTTATGCCCTAATGCTTCTATCAGTAACACAAACAGAAGGTGAGTGTGAATCCAATGGTATTCACCGTCATTCGACATAACAGGATAAAAGAGAGAGAATAGTTTTTTTAAAAGACCTAACCATTGCTGGATGTGGTCCCAGGATTTCCAGTATATCCTTGCCTCTTTCTTTCATTGTACGTAAGTACTTGGTTCTTCCATACCAATTTAAGTCTTGAAAAGCTGAGAAAAAAATCTGACCATGAAGCAATAGTAGTGCCATCCTCACAGCAGTTGCAATAAGACTGTAACACTTAAATATTAAGGGCTAACATTTTAATATTCAAATGCCAAAAGCTGCTCATAGAGGGAAATTTCTAAGATGTGCTTGTGCTGGTATTTTGATGAATGACAATTTTTTGGGGGTAAACCTGAAGTTCTTCCCATTTTGTTGTTTGTTGGTTTTGGTTCGGTTTTTTTTCATGAGGTAAAATAAAGATAGAAGAGCTTCATTTTAGAGCCTTAATGGGTATCGCGTTACAGAAAAGCAGAGACAGATAAACCAATATTGCTTTCACACTCTACAGTCCAACAATTTATTTCAGGTTTTCTCAGGAAAAAAACTGCAGTGTCAAAAGAGAAAGAGGGGAAGAGAGGAAAAAAAGGAGAAAAGGAGAAAAGGGAGAGGGAATGGTAGATAGGTATGTGATATTCTCCAGGTTACAGTGTGAGAAACAGCAGTTAAACTCAAAAATAATATGCTAATAATAGAATATGATTCATATAAAGATTATGAAAATCAATACCAAGATTAATGCACCTGACCACAGCTGGCCACTAGTGCAAGACCAGTTGTGATACCAGTGTGACCAAGTGTACATTTAGTTCCCACCTGAAGTCAGAGGCAGGATCTGTGCTGTCAACTTTATCTGATATGGTGTAAAACAAGTATGGGGAATTAAGATAAATCTGAAAGCTTGAAAGATCTGAAAGCATCTTTCCACAGATGGTGGATTTTTGAACAAGGCCTGGGCTATAAGATTCTTGCTAGAACTCCCAGAAGATGTTGAGACATGTGGAATGTATCCCGCAACATTTTATTTCAAAGCTCTAGTATCAGAAGTTTCACATAACTGAAACGTATGGGTTTATTCTTTTCATTTGAGAAAAAAATCTCAACTGTGTGCCAAGCCAACAGTTGGAGAGACCAAACACATTTCCTGTAGTGCACCAAATCCAAGTACATTCCTTTTATTCCCAATACAGCAGTAGTCAGAGGCCAAAGGCAATCATCAGGCTTGGAAAAGGCTGATGACTGATGTGTACATGGGGATTTGTGTCTCCAAAGTGATCAGAGACCAATACCTTTCCATCTTCCTGACAAACAATACCATTGTGCAATAGTGTTGAGCCCAGGGAGCAAGGCTCACTCTTTCAACAACTACACATGAGGAGCTAGTTAACTTCTTTGGCTGGAGCAAGACTAGAAGGGCTTCAAGAACATCTCTATTTCCAGAGTATTGATAACCCTAAAGTCAAGATTGTGTTTTGCAGAAAACTTTAGTGGATCCACTGGTAAGTGCCCAAATGCTTGCTGCTGCTGGGGAGGGCATGGTTCAGGAAGAGGAGAGAACTGGATCCTCACACTATGTGAGCTGAAGGAAGTTACCTTTCTCAAGCAGTCTTGAAAGCTCCACCAAATTAAGTATTGTGAGACAGCACTGAGCTTTAAGCTATGACTGCTTGGGAAAAAAGCCCTTGAGAATCAAGAGTATGAAAGCCTTCCCACCCCTATGAGTAACTGTGTAACTATTATTTCTTTTGTCTCCTATAAAAGAAAAAAAAGCCTGGCACTACATTGTAAAGATAGACTGAAAACTTGTGCTGACTTTGCATCTAGTTGTGTCATACAAATTTTAAGCCACAACAATGCAAACACAGGGAAAATCTGGATGCAATAACAGGGAACATTGCCAAATCAATTAGTGCCCTCATAATAATTAATCAGGACAGCTCACTGAGGGAAGCACATCTTATTTATGGAACCCTTGTATAATAATCCAACATGAATTACCATACTGAATCCACAACACTAACCAAATACAACATGAACTTTATAAATCATGCCACGCTATACATTTATACACTTGTATAAATTTACTTAGATCAATGTATTTATTTATTTAAGAATTAGTTTACAGAAATATTAATTTTTTGGCGCTGCACAGTTACTCCTCAATCTCTCTCTCAAAAGCACTATATCCAAGGTGGATGCTAACATTTGATAACCTGTCAAAAAAGGAAATGGAAATACTTTTTCTTTTTCAAAGGACAGTTGATGAGACTGTGTTAGCTCTCCTTGGATTTTTTTTGTGTAAAGTCCTTTAATTCAGCCTTTTCAGGATTAAGTCTATGATTCAGAATGCAGTTTCCTTTTTGATAGCATCACCAAACAAAAAGTATTGAGTGCATTTATTATATTTTGGGTTTTCTTCTATGAGAATAGTGACTCACCTTTACTGCATAAGACATCAGTTTTTTAAGGACCTTTTGACACAATATCAAGTTGTCAAACAGAAACACATTTCAAGAAATGTTGGATACAAAATCTGATCCACAAACATGGAAGACTTGCAGTGCATCTGTCTCTTAAAAGTGCCTCTACATTCTTGCTGCTGCTGCTGCTTCTGCTTCAAATAAAGGCACACTAGGTCGTATTTTTTGCTGCTACAAATTACCACAGCTTCTCTGAAACTCTAAAGCTGGAGTGTGCCCTGCCCATTGCCTTTAAGCAGTTTTATCCACATTGCGTATGCAAACTCACCCATTTCTTGCAAACATCACACAAATGCGTGGTG
>NW_010317514.1:37078-55860 GCF_000700745.2 Antrostomus carolinensis
ACCACTCCTGCAAGTAACCCTGAATCACGGAAGTGCCCTTCAGGAGTTTCAGCATGCAATTTTCTGTCAAGAACTACAGAGCCTCTGAACCAGGGATTCATCAGAGGAGGACTTGTGATTAATGGAAGATTTTATGCTAAAAGAGAAAATCCTACATGCAGTACTTCATGTTTACATGCAGGCGGGTTGCCCCATAGTAATCTTAAACCTCATACAAGATTCATGGGGTGTGGTTTTTCAGTGAGCAGCACTATGTAATCAGCACTAGGAAATGGAGTCCCTTACAAGTGAACCCTTCAGAGAAAGCAAGGAGGAAAGTGCTAAGGGTGGGTAAAGGAGAGAAACTAGTAGCTAGTGAAGATTGATATAAGATTAATAGCAGCAGCTCAAAAGCAACTAGAGAGAAAAGAAAAAAACTTTTTACTCTTCAAATTGAGCTTTCTATATGAAGGACTATCTTTAGCCTGTAACAAAAAGCAGTGATGAATCAGAGGAAACCGCTTAGACACAGACTCATCACTTGGCACTGCGAAGGAGGTGACATGCTCTGAACTCATCCCTGGTTTGCACCTCAGGGCCTGTCAGTGTGCTGACACCCTTAGTGACTGCACATGGGATCTTCCCACTCCCCATCACTACAGAATGAGGCTTGCCAGGAACTATTCACTGCCCTGGAGAACTGTACCCGCAGACCAGATCTACATTAATCCAACTCAACAAGTCAGGATAACATTCATGCACAGTTTGATTTACCCACACTCAATACAAATATGTATACTCAAGAAAAAGAAGAGTAATCTGCTTTATTTAAAACAGTAGTTTCCAGGGAAGGCTTGTCTCCAAATGGGGCTTTTGCAAGTTCTCAAGGCTAGTGAAAAGAAGGGCACTGGCCTCTCCACGTTTAAGAGGACTACTCCATTTGTTACTCTTTCCTCTTGGCCACCTTTGTGTTCAGAACTAGAAACTGAACAAAAGCAACACGCAACTGCCTGGTTTCTGGAAGCCACCCTTCAGCTCTCATCCTCCAGCCCCTGAGAGATGTTCTTCTCCCTCTGAGGGACTGCAACTGTGGTTTTACTTTTGAGCAGAGGTGAAGTTATGTACCCAAAGACATTTGTCTAGTTCTTTGGAAACCACAAAAGTTTAAGATTATATGCCAATACAAAAATAGCTCGTCATTTCAGCAGTTAATAAAATCTCAACATTTTTTTGTTGTTGGTTTTTTGGTTTTTTGGGGTTTTTTTGCAAGGCTGCTGTTTGCATAACTTCTTTGTGCAAAGCCAGGCTTCTAAAAGTTAGGTTTCCTTAGGTGACACAATTACACTGGCAAAGGCTCAAAATTAATAGAAATAAAGCTTTGCTGGTCAAAAGGACAAAAAGCAATCCCAGTCACAACTACGGTTTGTTTAAAAATAATAATAATTAATTGTTCATATTTATTCAGGGAACAAAAACAAATTGTCAAGCCACTTGAATTTGAAATATTTGATCAGTCTGCAGAGTATAAAATGAATGGTGGCAGCCAAAGCTGAGAAATGAAAACGCAAGGCGAGTGCAGCAGGAAAGAAAACTGAATTCCTTTTGTGCAACTGATCAGCTGCACCACCATTCCCAGCAGGGTACTATGGTGTTGAGGCTGGGCCAGAGTCCTCTTTTTACCTGGGAAGGAGGACAAGGGATAAGATTATCTATCTCAATGCAGAAAGACTTAAGGAGATAATGAGAAGGTCTAAAGAGGATATGCTGAACCATCAGAAGAGAAAAGAAAGAAAGAAAAACTCCCAACACAGAATAAAGACTAAAGCATAGGGGTGGGAGTGATCAGCTTCACACCAAGAACCACTCATTCATCCAGAGGCTCTGCTTGGGAAGCTTCCACTGTGGCACCTGGCCACTGCGGAGACAGGCTCTGGAAAGCACTGTGACAGCATAGGTGACAGAGAAAAAGTCCTTTAACTAGGAACAAGCAGCGCATACTTTAGAAAGAAGAAAACATAAAAAGGGACTGAGTGCAGACAGCAGTAAGAGAACAAGAACATTCCTGGTTTCCCATTATACCTCTCAAATCCTAATTCTCAGCATTGGAAGGTATTATTTGGTAGAAGAGACCAGGGGAAATGGACACTCACTCTTCTTTAGTCAACTCCATGATAGAAATGGCCTGCCTTTCCCTCTTTAGATTTCTTCTCTTTACTCTGTTTCTGGGGAGGTTCCTCTTCAAAAACAATATTCGAGGATGTTGTGTTCCTGAGTTTAATGCATTAGCTTTTCCTTTGTTAAGAGCTGGATTCAAAGCCCAAGTCCGTCTCAAAGAAAAGTAGGTGTGGGCATTTCATCCTGTTCACTAGTAGCCATCAGAAAAGCAACCAAGAACTGCACTGAAGCAGAAATTTCTGCCCAAACAAGTCCTAGAACTGGAAGAACAAGTGTAAGTGCTTTGAAAATGTTTCAGTCCTGAGCAGTATGTGGGCAGTCCAGTCAGCACCTGACTGTGATGTGTACATCAGTCTGCTACCATTAAGTGCTCTGCTTATGATTAAAAGAAAAATGTAGCATAATAAATAAAACTGAATGAGGGAGGGGGAAACCTAAACCGCGTATGCTGCCACTTTGTGGTTTGAAACAGCATTTATTGCTCAATACATCAATCAAGTTTACACATCCTCCAGACTCTCATAATCCAGCTTGAGTCCTGACAGCAGAAAAAGAAAGAACTGATAAGAAACAAAAATGGCAACTCCATCACATGTGAAGAGGCACAAAGCCTGAACTGTAATGCAAGCAGCAAATGCCAGCTCATCACCTTCCCTAAGAATGCATTCAATGTGGCAGTGCTAATGAACATTTAAGGACTGTTTTCCTTTTTAGCAAAATCGCACTAGCACAAGAATAATTATTTTTTCTTTGTTTTCCTCCTTTGCTGTGTTTCTTACAGGGCACCAAGTATACTATGAGCACTTCTGAAGAAAACATGTATTTAACTTCAGTGGAATTAAGACCAAAGTTATTTAACATCACTAATGAAAGGCAATGATTGATGCTGCAAAATGTACAGCACTCAGCTTTGTTAGTCGTTCCATGCTCAGTGGGAGGAACCCCAAAGGTTTCATGCAGATGACTGACTGTTAACAACCAAAGCTCAGGCAGTTTCCAGGAGCTGTCCTGTACTATGTACAAATCTTACCAACACACATAGGTCACAACTGATCTGTAGAAACTGCTGCACATTTACATCAACTACACAAGAGAGACCCCTAAGACAAGCTACATTTACAGCTTGGGGACAGGAAGGACACAATTTTCTGCCAGTATTTTTGATTTTTGCACAGGAGATTAGATACAACGCAGGGTGTGATCACTGCTGGCTGGCGTTTCTGCACAAGCTCTCCCAGTGGCTGTGGCTGGCAGTGGCAGCCCAGTGCAGAGAGCCCCAGTCAGCAGCAGGTGGAGCCCGGCCATAATGCGCTCCCGGTCAGGAAACTCTTCTCTCATCTGCACTCCCTGATGGTTCTTGTAGTCGATTTTGACAAGCAGAAGTTGAGACCTGCATTATTCTGACACCGAAAAATTATACTTACTTGTCCTGGAACTGCTTAGTACAGAGAAAAAAATTCCCCCTTCCTCCCAATTTTAGAGCATCTACATCCATATTTTTTTTCAAAACTCCTTAAAACTCCTTTCCTAGATGATCTAAAGGAAACCAGAGAAGTATGTATGGAGCACAGTTTCCAGAGATACATGGCTCCCCACTTTGGTATATTTAGCTAAAGACATAACAGAAATCTCACTCCCATGTTCAATGATTTTGCAAGGGCTCCAGCCCAACAATTTAGACATAAGATTCTTAGACTTAAGGATAAGCAATTCCCAGCATCTGGATATACATTTGGAATTCATAGGACTGGAATCTAAATCTCTGGAGAACCTTTCAGGCCTAACATCATGCATGCTGCATTTCCCTCCTGAGACTCTTCCTCATCCCTACCTGAGCTCTACAACAGAAGAGGAAAAGGAAGTCAACATTTAATATAAAAAGTACTTGAACCTCTCATGGACAGCTCAGCCCAAGCCTGATCTTCACATCCAACAGTGTCCTCTTATTTTGCAGTACCTCCAGTGAACCTGATAGTCCTTCCTTCCTTTACGAGCACTGTTTGTCCAGAAAGTTTGCCAAAGTGATGAAGGCAGAGTAAGCCTCGTCTGGAGCATGAAGAGCAATACTAAGGAGCCCAATTCCGTTTCTGCTGTTAAATTACTGGGTCTCATCAGGGGTTTGATGTTGCTGGATGCTTATTTTCCTCCAACACTGCACAGCTGAGTACACTGACTCTTTGCTTGTCTGACAGAGAGAAGATGACTCTTGTTTTGGAGTGCTGGAGATTAAAACTGTAATCCAAAGTGCAAAAAACCCCGAGCAGCTGAACAAGAGTTTAGTTAGGTCTTGGGTGCAGCCAGTGACTGTTCTTGTCTACCCAAGAATACAGATGTGCCCAGGCTGAGGTCTCTACAGAAACTGCAGCACTGGATGGTTCTTCCACCTGACAAAGCATGCTGACATGTGGAAAAGCTCAAGAGCCAGCCCTACCTTAGTGTATCCTGACTTGCTCCAGGTGAAGCTGAGTTTCAGCCTCTAGAGTGGAAAGCCTGTTTCCTTAGGCTATCAAGTGTAATTCAACCTGCTATTTTCTCCCTTTCCAGCAAGAACAAGCTTTCTAAAATAAGTCCTCCACCCACAGAGACACAGCAGATCTCCAGGATATGAGAAGATACTCAGAAGGAAAAGGGTGCCTTCTGGCACATCAAGGACAACCCTTTCTCTATCCTCCTCTCCCCACAGCTTCCTTTTAGCCTTGCCGCTGCTCTAGGCTCTCTGGACCTAGTCTCACCTGTCCATCCCCAAATGCCCCTAATTTCTTTATCCCTGGCCTGTCTCATACTGAGCCATCTCAGGCTTCTTTGCTCCTCTTCTGCGAAGAAGCCAATCACTTTTCAGTCCATGCTCAGCTGCCTTTCCTAGGAACAAGAGGCTAGTGTTGTCCCAGCTTTTTTCACACTGAGAAGTGTCAGCTTTTCATCACACTTGGAAGCCCCGAAAGGCTCTTACCAAGACATGAGGGCTCAGGGCCTGCAAGGAAGTTAGGTACTTGAACTTACTCTCTTCTACGTTTTGCTTCATCTATTTATGCTTAGATTTTGTCAGTATTAGAATAGTACCAACCAGCAGTACAAACACATACCCATACACAGCCACAGAACAAACTAATGTGAAAACCGTGGCCATAACAAGTTGTTTTTGAAAAGCCCACACTAGATTCCAGAGGACAAAGACAGAAGCATAGATCTCCCACAACATGGGCACGTAGGATCTTACTCTATGCATAGAGAGGCTCACACTGTAAGTGTGGGAGGAGATCAGCCTAGTGGGGAAAGGGAGCGGTTGTCCCAAATGGCAAAATTCTCTCATTTTGGGAGGCCAAGAAGACTAGATGGAGGACTCATAGAATGGTTTGGGTTGGAAGGGACGTTTAAAGATCACCTAGTTCCAACACCTCTGCTATAGGAAGGGACATCTTCCACTAGATTAGGTTGCTCAAAACCCCATCCAACCTGACCTTGAACACTTCCAGGGATGGGACTTCTACAACTTCTCTGGGCAACCTGTTCCAGTGTCTCGCCACCCTCACAGTAAAGAACAAAGTCAGTAACCTCATAACATTTCACATATCTGCTGCCAAATCTACAAACCTTATGAAATGGGACTGCAGTACCTTCCAGTCCCAGAAGAGTCATGTCAAAAAGGGTCCTGAGTTGGGCTCTTCACAGGGAATGTCTGACCCATAAGGTGTGACATCAAATTAGAAAGCCCTGAGCAGGCTACTGCAGTGGATGAAGAAATGACCAACACCGAGATGTCTTCAGGCATCAGGCATCAGCACTTTATTGAAGCTTTGCACTGCTTATAGATCCCTCTTTCCTCCAGCATGCCCCAAGCATGCGGCACGCTTTCACTTTTGATTCGTTACCGCTTATCACACATGCGCCTAAACAACTGACATGACTGGATAAATCCACCTGATCACGAGCCATTCTTTTACCTCTGACTGGTTACTAATTACAGCTCACAACCCATCCTTATCTTGTCTCATACACATTCCTTCTTGTTTTTTCCACTTTGTTTTACTTTTCACTCAAGGTCAGGAATTAATTGCTCAAGGCTGAGGCCACCTGCAGCTTCAGCCCTTAAAGCACCAACAGGCTACTGTACCTGTACACTGTAACATGGAGATACTAACTCAGCCCCCAGGAAGTGAATTAGCTCCAAGCTACACCACATTAGAGATGCCTCCTAGCAGAGGTGATGAGCATGTATAGCTTCAGAGGCCAACTTGCCCAGAACAGCTGCTGCACAGGTTTCCTTTCAGGGCAGAGACGCAGCCTCAGAGTGCCACTGCTCTCAAATCCCAACACACACTATTGCATCTTGGGGAACAGACAGATGCCAAAGGCAGGTGGGCAGCCAGACTTCCTCAGTCAGAGCTGACAGAGGCGCTGGGTATCTGTTTTTCTCCACAAATACACCAGCTGTCTTAATGAAAGATAATAACTCTCCCTCTGAACCTTGGCTCATGGCGTAAGTAAAAAGATGAGGTTTTCAGACATATTAGAAGGCATAGGACCAGGCTTGGCAGGAGGGAAACAGCTTTGGACTGGATCTGTGCAAGTCACAAGTAGTTTGGCAGAATTTGTCTTGCTCCAACATTCAACTTCAGGCAAAGAGCATTGGGCATGAAGTAGAAATTCAACACGAGGTAATAAACCTCTAAAGCACAGCGTAAATCAAAATAGAGCATGTAAAAACATGCAAGATTATGCAACAGTACTACAGAAAACACTTCCTCAATTTCTCTGATAGATTCCGTTCTTTTGTGGGTCTCCCAAGCAAGAGGAAGTCCACATGGTCCTTGGTTTGCAGCCATTTATCACAGAATCACAGAATGGTAGGGATTGGAAGGGGCCTCGAAAGATCATCTAGTCCAACCGCCCTGCCAGAGCAGGAACACCTACAGTAGGTCACACAGGAACATGTCCAGGAGGGTTTTGAATTATCAGCAGAAGGAATATCTTTATTACTAGAGAAAAATCCAAACCAAAAATGTGTTCATGGGCAAATGCAGCCTTGTTCTTGCACTAGGTTGGTTGCACCAGCTGTGTGGCTGTGGGTGGCAGGAGTAAGTCATAAAGTAACAGAAATGCTTTCTCGGGCATCCTGAGGGAGTTAGGAGCTCCAAGGCAAACCACACGCTCAGTGGCTGGGGTTGCAGGGCTCCATCACAACCCAAGGAACAACTCTGCAGCCAAAGCCAGCTCAGCACCACTTTTGCCACTCCAACTTCTTTTGTCAGTCATCATTCTTCTCACACAGGTAATCAAAAGTTCAAACACAACTTTCAAGCCCTGTTCTCAGAAATGGGGTCACAGGTACTTCTAAAACCACTGCTACCTCTTTCACAAGGGAGGCACTGTAAGAGTACCTGGATGCTGTTATTATCTGGATTCAACCCAGAGAAGCTAAAGCCAATGCTTCCTGTCTCTTGCTGTTCCCCTGGATCATCTCTAAACTATTCTCTCTTTTCCTTTTTCACAGCTTCTCTAAACTCCAAGATCCTAAAGTCTCCAAGCTTAGCTAAAACCCAAAGTTTTAGCCTATTGCTCCAACCAAGTCTGTTGCTCTCTTTCAAATAAGCTGCTTGATCACCATCATGGTGATAATTAGCTATTTGATTAACCATGTCTGGACAGCTGCCATGTGGGACACTGATCCATCAGGATTTCAGTCAGGACATCTGCCTATTACCTTGACTGGCAGAGATGGGCATGTCCATGAAGTTTATCAGCAGGGAGCTTTGCCATGCAGAAATGAGACCTAGAAGTACAGCCATGCCAGCACGTTATTATTACATTTTTCCTGCTGTATCTGTTTTCACCATATTTACCAAAGTAGAAAGGCAGTATCTGCCTGTCTTTTCTATTGTGTTTTTTAAAAGAACAGGCTAAACAAAATCACCCCATAGGATTATATTTGGACTCCAGTCTGCCCTTCCTCAAAAGGTCAGACACTTTCACAACCTGATAAACACTTCTGTTTTCCTGCCTACATCTGTGATACCGTTTCAGTGGCAGTCTGCTCCTTTTCCAAGCAGGGACCATTAAATTTCAATTGTTGCAGTCTGTACGTGACTCCAATATACCTCTGCAATTTTAATATACCAATACAATAGACCCCTTCAACTTTTATTAATCAAAGGGTCATGGGAGAAGCTCTTCAGAGCAACATCAAGAATCACTCCCCATTCAATATTTACTACTATGCCAATACTGAAATTGCTAAATTTTGTTGTGAGCGATGAATTCACCAGCAGCTAAAACCCCATTATACTTGGTCATGGGCTCATCTTCCATCCTCACCCCCTCCTACAGCCCCCACTACTTCACAAACCACCCAGAACAGACACATGGAGTTGTCCATAACTGCAGGGGCCCCAGAGAACACCTTGCTGTGAAGCTCGCATATCCTGTGCTAAAAGACCTCCACAATATCCCTGACAACAAAAACAGAGTAAGGAAGGTGACTGCAAAAGGATAAAGCCAACAATTCTATCCCAAAGACACAGCCAGCTGATACACTCATACATGGGACACCACCTCCCACTGAAGGTTTCTCTCTGGCAGCCAGGCTGCTACTGTCTTGTTTTTGACTGTAAAATGAAAATGGTTCAAGGAGTAATCAAAAAATGAAAATCCAAACATCACATTATTCCACTGTTGTCTTCAAAGTGGAGGGAAGAGGGATTTCAGATACAAGTCTTATCAGTGCTTTCTGTAAGCTCTGGTACCAAACTTTGTAGGACAGTTAGTTCATATCTATATGGGTGGGTGCCAATAGTTGTGCATCATTCATCTCTGTTATGAGTCAGGACACACGAGTTCAGACTCAGCTGTATGGTAACACAGCTGTGAAGATTCTCTGATGGAAATGAGTCACGTGCTTTCAGCTCAGAGATACAGAAAGCTGAGCACAAGGTTGTCTGTACAACTCTGAAAAGCATAACCAAGGCATCCCAATAGGCATAGCTGACTCCAAGACATATGCACTGTGTCCTCTAAGGACCTGTCTCTAAGTTATCTGGATTAGAAGCCATCGATTTAATACACTGTTCTTGGAAGAAGTGAGGCTCAGAAAGTCAGAGGAGGAATCCAACACATTTTTTCAAGAGATAAAAGGCACTGACAGCATATTGAAGCTTCTCACTTTGGGCAATGATCTAGACATACGAGGCTCAGAAAGTCAGAGGAGGAACCCAACACATTTTTTCAAGAGAATAAAAGGCACTGACAGCATATTGGAGCTTCTCACTTTGGGCAATGATCTAGACATAATACAAATGCAACTACTGCATTTCAAGCAGAATTCTTTTAGCAACCTTGTTATGTTCTAAGCCACAGGGACTTCACATAGATGAAATGCTTTACTGGCATCTCCTGCAGGGATATGCTTAATAACAAGCAACATGTAAAAGTTGTCTTTGATATACATCTGTTTGGCTATACAGCGAGAAGAGAAGGAAGATCTAAAAAACAGGCACCTGAAAAGCATGATCTGCTATTGAAATATCCAGTTTATGAAACATGTGTAATCAAAACCTTCTTCATATTCTCCAGAGACAAGTAAATTTAGTGTCCTCTCCTGCTCAAAATGTGGGAGGCTATTTCACATTTATACTATTTAGAATCACTTCAGTAAGAGTCAAGAGTCAAAACTGGCACAGTGGTTTCTATCCGTGCCTGAAAATGCTGGCTGAAGTATCAAGGCCTGTGCCATGATTCAGCAAGAACAGGAGGGCAGAGTCCTCCAAAGTCTTCACTGGTGGGAGTGCACACAGAGGTAAAGTAGCTCTCTGTTTGTAAGGGCATTCCCAACATCTTTTCTCCCTTTGGAGTTGCCAAGGAGACAGAGCTCCTTAAGGAGGGTAAATTTGTTCAGTTCATGTTCGCAAGCATAAACTGAAAATCCAAAAGGGGTAAAGTACCCAACATCATAGTTTACTTTATCTGAGTGAATTCTGCCTCAGAGAAAGACAGACACCAATAAAACTAATAACAAAGTGGTACAACATACACCCATAACCCAGTACAGGGAAAAACACAGTTCTGTCTAATTTTAAGCAGTTAAATGCCATCATTTTCCAATTCTATTACAGTTTTGAATTTTTCCTTTCCAGGGTCTGGAGACTTGTGTTTCAAGAGCACGGTAAAACTAACTCTCCTGGCAGCAGCTTGAATTTACAATGTACATGTTGTACAATGTGTAAGTTGTATGACAAGCCCTGAACATTTAGGAATAATTTTAAAATAATGTTATATCTCTGTATCAAAGGCTGAGAGTGACTAAGAGCAAGACCTGAAAAGGTTCACTTATTTCCAAGGTTGAATTCTTGCTTCAATGGGGTTTAATAGTATCCCACTTGCAAGAATACAGCCTTGTGTTCTGTTCCCCTTAGTTTTGGGATAAAAAAGGTCCCTATTGATTCAGAAGTAAAAGTCTTATTTCTTCTTTCTTGAAAGCCTCATTTATGAGAATGACTGGAATAGGACAAATACTGTTCTCAGAGAGCAAAGGTTATTCGACTTCCACCATTAAAAGTTTCTTTCAGAAAATAGTGAGACAGAGAAATTTTGTTGTCTGTGTCAGACTTTTCCACAGATATTACCTGTGAAAGCCTGCAAACATCTTGTCATTTTAAAGATGATAAATATATATTTAAACGTTGATAAAAACATCACTTAGATTAAGCAACGCTGTGCAAGCATGGATAGTAAGAAGAGGATTTACTTCAAAGACCTTTTGCCCAATAGCCCCTGCTCCAGATCCCCGTATTTTCTGCTCCCAGGCCCTAGTTGCTCCCTGTGCCCAGACACACCACTGCCTACTGCCAAAGGCCTCTGCCTCGCAGTCCTCCCTGTCCTCAGGGGAGGAGGGTGTCACCTGAGGACTCAGATTACCTGAGGACTTGTTTTCAAGAGCAAGTTATTCTGAAGGGTCAGATAGTATCTGAGGTGCCAGACATACACGTGACAATAATTCATGCTGATACTGAATGTTCAGTATTTTTTATATTTTCTATTGTGTCATGGTTAATGCCATAGTTTTTGATGTTTAAATAATTTCTAGACTGTTCATAAATTCAAGCTGAGCAAAGAAATGAAGCCTATTAACCTCCCACTGCTGAAAATATTGTCTTTTGAAAATCATATGTAAATTGCCTAAATATGTCAGCAGGAGAAATGGTTTGTTCTGAACACACTTTGGGCGAAATTTCATACCAGCATTTTCATCTCTTCAGAAAGTGACCTGTGCCTACAAATGCTTTATTTACTTCATTCTAGTATTAGCCCTTCATGCCCAAATCTGTGCCTTTACTCTTGTTTGAGAAACTGATCTGATCGAAAAAAGAACCCTGTAAAAAGAAGCAGGACATATTCCTTTTCAACAGGCTAAAAATTCTTAAAGTTGGAGGAGTTATCTATCTCCCACCATAAGAAAAGGCAGAACAAGAATTCTCACTCATCTACAAAAGAAGGAAAAGTCTCTTTCCAACTAATCCGACACAGAACTACTAACCCTGTAAAATTTTCAGTGCAAAATATTGGAGATTATCTTTACAGTCCAGTAGTGGAAATAATCTTGTCAACAAAAACATTTTCCACATGTGCTTCTTACTTGGGAAGTCAGCTGCATTTACATTTCTCTCTGCATTTGCACAGAGATCCCAGCTCACACAGCTCTCTGCATGACGCGGTGGTGTCATTTCCTTTGAAACACTGAACTCCTGGAGTTAAAAACATGTGGAAAGTTTGCACTTAGAAGAGATGTGTCAAAATAGAAACAGTAAATATGAGAGGGAGGAACAGGAGGATGACAGTCACATGCACTGAAGCAAAAGCAGAATGCCACCTTACAAAGTACCAGTCTGGATGCAGTGCCATAAACTCAGAACAAAAACAATTCATTGACATAGACCCATATGCCACTAATTGCAGTGGAGTTCCAAAAGTGTGGTTTAAGATAAATGAGGGGTTAAATTCTCTCTAGGATAACTGTGTTCTACACTGACATCTAATTCTCCTGGCAAGACATGCAAATATTTAGCATGCTAGTTAGGGATTTTAGAGGTATTGCTCAGGCAACAAGAGCACAACAAGGAACGAGACAGACTTTGGACCACAGCTCATCCAAGTTGCAGTTGGGAAGTGAAAGCACCTTTGCTGTTGCCCTGCCCCAGGCCTGGTACAGGTTTGGGTGTAAATTAGCTCTGCTCGCTCACTACTATCGCAGCTGTTCTTCACCTCATCCTCCCTGCTGGCTCAGAGACACCAAGCTGACATCCTCTAGAATCAGCCCCTCCCTGTGGATGGCACAGGGAATAAAGCTCAGGGCTAGAACCATTCCTAGAGGGGAATTTCTCCAATCCCAGCCCTGTCAGGCACAATCCAGTTCTGCAAATCTGCAGAAAGGCAACTTAGCCTGTTCCTCAGTTGCTCTCTGGTTGACTCTAAATAATGATGCAAAGAAGTAGTTATTAAATTTGATGTCTTGAAAAACAGATGCTGAGAATTTGGCAAGAGTCAGACCTCTGCGCTACAGTTAATGACCCGATTCTCCACAGATTTCTGAGTCCAATACCTTATTGCCTTCCAGGCCAGCTTCCCCCTTATCACCACTCTGCCAGTGCACTGTGCCATGATGCTATATGTTGCATCAATCAATTTTCAGTTTGCAAATGCATGTTTCCTCTTAAATGTGGATGGTCTTGGCTTATGTCTCATCTTTCAAGAGCATGGTCCTCATTCCTAGGGAACCAAAAGCACTTGGCACAGTTGATGCAAATGGGATGCAGCACTGAATGGGTACAGAGAGACCTTGTAGAAAATTGTTTTGTCAGTCAAATCTTAGTTATTGCCTGCAAGACTAGTGAGAGAACCTGCTGTACTAAAGGAAGAATAAAATAAACCTATTAAAGAGATACTTTTTTGCAGATCTTACTACAACTAGCTTTTTGTCAAAGGATTTATGATAGACAAAATGGAGCTCAGTCTATCGACAGCACATCAGAAGCATGTGGTACCTGATGGCTAGCTGAAAGATGCACCCCAACTAACAAGTCTGTAACTAAATGTCAGCAGTAAAAAGGATTTCACTTGCAAAAATGCTTTGCACAATAAGAAGGTACAAAATTCAAGGCAAAACAAAGCATTTTGCTGAAGTGTAATTCTTGAGTAGTCACTAGAGTGCTACCACTCATGCGCAGCTCTACACTGTTACTACTGGGAAAATTTTTTCATAGCTTGACATAGGACTGATGTAACCTCAAAAACTGCCAAGTAGTACTTCACTGGTCCAAAATGGTAAGGCACAGACAGAAAGCGAGATCAAACCCAAAACTTAAGATAGACCATCATTCTTATTTTTTCTGTTTTTTTTAATACAGAAAGACAAGAAACGCATGGAGCTAAAGTTTATATTCTCAGGTTATAGAAAGCTACCATCTTTGATTTAATCTAAAACCCTTTTCTTCTAAAACCCTTTCTCTTAGCAAACAAAATGAGTTTCAGGTTGGTCAGATATCCAAGTAGAATCAAATGTAAACCATCAGGTTGCCCCTGGCTCACCCTTACACAAAACCAAATAAGCTCCCATTCAGGCATGTATCACCCAAGTGTCTTTGAAACATACAGCAGATGCTGCCCAAGTACAGCTGACCAAAGTCCTTAATAAGGGAGCTTTGATGCCTGTCTTCCCTTTTCCACACATAGAAAATAACAGCACTGTTAGCAACTTCACAGTTGAGAAAAGATTAAGTATGAAATCAAATATTTGTTTCTTAGTACAGGAAATAACTTGTCATGCAAAATCCAGATTGTTTTGGAAGTTCCAGTCATACCTCTTAATAATGTGAGGTATATTATATAAGATATTATATAAGAATTATGTTAAGAAAAGATAAGAATTATGTTACATTGTGTTACAACACCCCTTATATTTTTAGTAATATAACAGCATGCATTTCACCTAAATACCTTTGTTTTAACACAATTTAGCTGTCTGTAGACCTAGGTTGTTCTTCAGCTAATTTCAAAGTTATCAAAAGTTAAGGAGTGCAGTTTCCTCCTCTGTCTTTCAAACCAAAAGTGGCTGAGAAACTCTCATCTACTGAGGACAGGTAAACAAATGAGCAAGTGGAAAAATGTAAGAACTGGGAAAATAAAAGCTATCAATAAGACTTCACTCCTAATGGTCTTCCAAGTCTGGCTAAAAATCAGAGTAGATTGCCTGTGGCATCTCTTTGACAAGACCCTGTCTTCAAAACCAGAACAGAGAGATTACCTACATCACAATACAGTATCTACTTGAGTCCTACACTCCATAAGAAAAGCTAATCTTTACTAATTAGTTATCATGGAAACTCTCGGCCTTGGGAAGGCTATGAATGGTGCACCAAGATCACATACAAATTGTCTTTAGCAAATGCCTTCATGATTTGGATGAACGAACAGTAAGCAAAGCAAAAGCTGGCCTATTGCATAAGTCTTAGAGAAACAAATGCCACAGGGGTTCAAAAAGAAAAAAATAAAAGAAATTCATTAGAAAAAGTTTAAGATATTGCAAATAACAATTATTCCAGTTCTTTCAGGCTTTCTTGCAAAGATCTGTGACTAGCTAATGGTGTCTGAATGATAAACAACTGAAAATATCAAATCAGCAATATCAAAGTATGAAACAGCACCTCAGAAACAGGCTGTGAAGGCCCATGCTCTTACCGCCTGCTGGATGATGCATTTAACAGAGAGGCCAGGTGTGATGGTAGAAAGCCAAGGATCTTAGCAAGAATCTTAAATTATTTCTTCACAGACAATAAGACTTCTGGGAGTACATTATTCAAGCTGACTTTGATTTCTTTTCCTCTTTTCAGAACTGTCTGTGTAGAGCATACTTTTCCAGGAGTTTAAACCTCACACCCAAGAGAAAAAAGATACACAAGACTGATCTCCCTCAGCACTGAGACACAACACCTCATCAGCAGAATAAAGCTGAACAAAACACAGCGACAGCACAGAGATTGCAGTATCCAGCTGAACCTGCCGAGCAGGCAGAACACAATGGGCAGAGCTGAGCGCTCACCAGCAAGATAAAAAAAAGCTGAGGAAGCAGGTCTTCTTATTTCTATGTGGGGCTAGTTGGTCTATTTTCTGTTGCATTGGGGACACAAATGAAGGGAGGAGAAAAAAAGGGAGAGGCATAAACATTTTTAGGCTTCTGGTTGATTCTTCTAACGTGGTAATAGCAGTTATGTTATATTGGGAGTAAATTCAGAAACAAAAAAACACCTGTGACCATAAAACTATGACCATAACTGCACATCTCTGCAATAACAGTGCTCTGTTCTGGTACTGCAACACCACATCTCTGGCTTTCCCACTTACAGATATTATTTGGAATGTCCTTTGAACTCCCTTTTGTTGAAATGGTAGATTACAGCAATGTAGGATGTATATTATGCATATTACATATACACACGCATTCTATGTATAGCTATAGCAGTGCAGAATGGCTAGCTTTGCTATGAATTTTTAACAGGAATTTTACAGGTGATTTCCTTTTTTATTCAGGAAGCACATGACATTACCTGTAGGATTATTAAATGTTTTATTCTGGATCAGAAAACTATTTCATGTTATAGATAAATGAAAGACAATCAAATAGTTTGATTCTTCTGAAGATGGTCAAAATTGGAATAAGGTAGCATTTACATGTCTCCTCAAACAAATCAGCTAGCTGTTCAAAAATAAAATAAAATAAAATTAAATTAAATTAAAAAAAAAAACATGCCTACAGCTGACTTGGGAGAAGTTTATTTTAAAATTCAGATCAATTTTTGTTGCAACAGTTGCAGACAGACTAAAACAGGAGCTGGCAGCAGGGTGAGAGTGCAGGCACGGCAGCAGTACCTCCATGTAAGCTCATGGTTCGCTTGTTTACCCAGACACTGAAACAGATTTTGCTGTGACATCAATCCCCATGTTGTCCCATGTTACTTCACTGTCAGCAAGCAAGCTAGCTGAGGTGTTACTGCGTGATCTGCAACTTCTGAACAGACATTCCCTCTGAAGAAATAATTGTCCTCATTGTAACTGGTGACAAATATTTAAAGCCATCTGTTTCAAAACAGTCTCCTGAAGCTGGAATCAATCATTTTTACCATGCAATGTTATGTGAAGATTCAATTGCCAGGGCATTATGGCACTTGTTTAACTGAAATCTAGAATAAACAAAAATGTGACATGGTTGTGTATGGAGCTGAATGAACTTACACATTACCTCTGTGCACACTTACAGGAACCGCAATCACCTACCAACATGCACTACAGACAAATTTTGTGTGATTAAAAAATATTATAATTAATAGTGATATGGTATCTGATACCAGCTGAAACCCTGTAGTAACCATGAGTAGTCTAGAATAACTTTGTTCCTGTGCCTGATGAAAGAACAGTATGAAAGATACTAGTCTTATCCATTTGGTCATGATTATTTCAGCCTGCTGGTGATTTCAAGCGCATTCCAGTTCTTTTCACTCCTTGAAAGTTACCTGCACACTAAATGTCTGTGTTATACCTAACTACCCAGAGCAATCAATCTAGCAGAAAAGCTCCGAGATAAATCTACAGAAGGGAGAGTGTCAAGTGAAGACAGAGAGATCACTTTTATTCGACAGTCTTAAGGTTCACTTTCAAAAGATACAATAAGATTTCCCTTACACTTGACTCAAACTATCCCAATCATGAATTGCCTTTTCTTTTTTTTTTTTTCACAATTTCTACTACAGAGGCCCCTAAGACTTTCAACTCATGGAACTTAATTCCCACCAAAAATATATAAAGACTATCCCAAATACAATTTAATGACATAAACTTGCCATTTAAATGCCAAAGGAAAAACTGGAATATACATGTTACAATTTGAGATAGTAGACAAGAATTCACTTGTAATGCAAACTGTAGAAGCTTTTCTCCATTAACAGGGACACACTGCAAACTGAAAGACTTTTTTCCCTTCCCAGAACAGCAGAAATACCCTTTTTTAACCCAATCTCAATTTTCTAATTTTTGAATGCTCATCTGATAATGCATCAAATTGCTGTTGTTGCTTTTCAAAGGATGTTTATTAAAACTTTGGTTTCTTCATACAACTGGTTATTTGTTTCTTAAATTATTATACTTGACCTCTTTAATAAGCAAAGGCAATACACAGGGCTTGATGTTCACTTACTATAAACAGATTTGTTGCATTTGTACTTAAAACTGGAAAGATCAGATTGTAACCTTGATCAGAAAGCTGTCTATTGAAAATACTAAATCTCAGCCAGCAGAGAGCCAGGCTCTGCAAACAAGGCTTATCTGAGGCCCTCCACAACCACAATACTGTTTTTAAAAGGAGAATTTTCTAGTACCTAGAGAAGCAAAGATGCTTTCCACTGAAGAGGAAAAGCACTTGCCTTGTTTTTTTCAGAAAGGTCACATATATGATAAGGTAGCATTTCACTCACATTTGAACACTGTCCTCAATTTACCTGTGCAGGTACTGAGGACATGTCTGTGGTAAGCCTACCATGGGAGATTTCCAAGAGTAGCAGGTTGCTCATTAGCCCCCACCTCTTTAGTGTCATTTTAGAACACTGGCCCAGCAGAGGGGGTTTGAGACAGAGAAGTGCTATAATCAGAAAAAGGAGGAGGAGTCATCCATTGCTGAGCAAGCGTTGCCTGAATTTCCACCTTTAACCTTGGCAAGACCTGTCCTCTGAAGAGCACATCAGTATTTCACCTTTATTTTTATGTGTGTGACCTGAAAGTTGTTGTTGCAGCTGTGAAGCATTTCAGCCAATTGTTTAAAATGCCTCCATAGGTTCCAGCCCCAGTTGGTTGCGGTGCCTAGAACAAGGCTGTCCTATTCAAGGAGTGCTTGCATGTTGCAAGGAACTGTTTATTATAAAATCTTCTACTTGCATTTTGCATAAAACCACAAAAACATTGTCACTGATAATTAATCTGATGCAAATTCTTGTCATGTCTCCTAGGATTTTTATTCAGGCAATAATTCTTGTGGGGTCAAAAGTTGAACCTAAGGCTACGTACAGATCCTGGTAATTTTTAACTTTGTGGTGTGGTTTAATCATACAGATTTTCATTCTTCATTTATAGGTTGTGTACAGGGTGAAATCCTTTTCTTAAGGAACACTGTTTAAGTGCCACTAGATTGCAATCACGTTAATTGAAACTCTGCTTATCTAAGTAATTATATACTCATCTGTATGACCTCGATAATGTTACTGGAAGTTTCTCAGCAGCAAGTCTTATTCTAGCTGTGCAGGATTCCATCTCTGAAGGCAAAAGAAAACTGTGACTCCCAAGAAGTTTGAATTTTTTGCAGCACAGCCAACAATGTCACAACTCTGGTGATTTGGGAAACTGTTGACTAAGTACCATTGACCACTTTGAAGGAAATCTTTATCTCAACGCAACATGAGCTTTGATTACACAAAAGCTGACCAAAACCCTCAGGACTTTTCCTACACTTTAACCTGTAAGCAAACCACTCTTTACCCTTGGATGTCCCTGTTTGAACAGCACAGATGTTGTGCTGTTCAACATCTTTGTCAGTGATGTGG